>NC_088871.1:40329896-40568022 GCF_032884065.1 Artemia franciscana
CCCCCGTCTCTCTTTGTCTTTCCTCTCTGTTTGTCTCTTCCCCTCCTTGTGTGTTTACGTCATGATGCTGTAGAGACAATTTCTTGGATTATTCATACCTCAAATTCTTCGTTCACAAAATTTGGTTGCGAGATGCTACGATTTATCTCATAAAAAATAATAAATCTCAATTTAAAAGCAATTTTTGAACTCTGAAAGGAAACAAAAATATGTTTATCTGAATTCATTTTTTAAAAACGTGCCTCTCTCGTCTCCGTTCACCATTCCCTAAGCCACAAATAATGCTGGACAAAAGCAATTCCACGGATTAGTTGTACCTTAAATCCTTAGTCTGCAAGATTGGAGTCCAATAAAAATCTCCGAACAACCACTTAAATTTAAAGAGCTAGAATTCACATGGAAGAAAAATCTTACCACTTTCAACTGAAAACAAAAAATGACTAAGAAAAATCCAAACTAATGACTGTTGATACAGCTTGGGCAGCTTGCCAGAAGATCCCATGGAAAAGAGACTCCCAGCACTTCCTTTGAGCTGCGAAGTTCAGAATTGTGTCCATCCAGTCCTCGAATTTGTCTCGGCGCTAGGAGATGGATATTTCCTGAAAAATATAATTATTAATTTAAAGGCCATATACAGTATTTTTATAGGGGGGTACAAAAAAATTGAAAAAACATATGGAAAATTTTTAGTCCGACCAGTATTTAATAGGGGGGGGGGGGTTCAAACACCTTAGTCCTCTGTGGATAAAGCCTTGGTTATGTTAGAGCAATGAAATATATTTTGTGAAAAAGCCACAGATATTTGTTCATGAAAAATACTTTGATTTTTATTGTGAGCTCAAGAAAAGGAAGTGCTAGCTAAGATTTTGGAAGTGAAATCTGAATATATTATTTTCATTACCGTAGAATCGAACAACCTGGTCATCCAAAAACCCGGGCTTGAAATGCCTAAAAATAAATTATTAAACTTTGGACTTTCTGAGACCCGGAAGCTTAAATATTACAAGTGTTCGAAGAACTGACAGACCAAAAAAAAAGGAAAAATATGGAGACTTATCAATTACAACCGTATTGCCCAGCTTTAAGTATTTTTACCCTCATTAATTAGGGGTGTACCCTATAAAAGTACAATGGATTGATGTTCTGCTTAGTAAAATGGAACCAGGGGTTCGAATCGGGCTGCAGCAAAGTTGGGCAACAGGTCTGTGACCTGCCCCTGTATAAAAAAAGACCAAGGAACTGAAACGCTGATTCGAAACCCTATTCCTCATCAATGGTTCGGGAGAATCTTTATATTTTTTTGAATCCTTTATTAGGGGTGCATCCCAGTTTTGACAAAAAGTTACAAAAACAACTTTTTCCGTTCCAACTGACGTTTTTGTAATAGTAGGAACAACAGAAAAGTAAATTTAAATTTACTTTTGTAGCAACTTTTACAAAAGATAGTTAACAGATATCTTTAGTAAAGTAGATCTACCTAATTGCCATTATCGATATTACTATCAGATTGAAGCTTATCAAAAATATTACTAGAGTGAAAAAAAGAAAGACACAATTGGAACTTATGAAGATTATACCCTTTTAAGCCTAATAAGCACCAAGTTACTTCACAACCGTTCCCATAGGATGTCAACTTTAAGTAACCTCTGTAACTAGATAATTTAAATCTACTGCAGTTTATAACCTGGAATCCACCATAGTTTTGCTTAGTCAGTTTATTAGGCTCATCTGGTTTTGTCAGTTTATTAAACTTAAAATTTAACTTATCAAGATTTTGTATTTATTAATTTATCATCAGTTTATTAAGCTTCGGCTAAGAACTGTTTTGGTAGTTGTATGATATACCCTCTACCACTCAAGTTGTTCATGTGTTAACGCATAGTAAACCGGTTTCTATCGCGAATTTCTTTCAACATCAAAGCGTGAGAAAAGACAAAGAGAAGTGACAGAATAGAAGGGAAATACATAATTTGGACTATATGTTTGCACATTAGGGTGGGGTAAAATATTTGGACAACGTGAAGTCAGAGAGTAATTCTTACTATATAATATCAGCCAATTGTAGCTGATACATTTTGCATGCGAACCCAATGTACTTTGTCTCCCGCCTATTTTCCAAATATATAGCCCAAATATGTTTCTAGAGAATTATGTTTTTATCATACTTAGGTATATTTATTAGGTTTAACCTAACTTCACAACTTGAGCGGTAGGGGGTATATATATTGCATATATGTATATATCATACAAGTATCACCTTTTTCATTTTGCAAGTTAGTTGTAACAAGTTTATTGAGAGACATCTTTCTTGTTCTTTCTATCCTTGTTCTTTGTAAATCGAGCAAACGTTCGTTTTTTTAGTTCCTTACCGTAAGTTTTTTCTTATTTGACACTAGTTTTTAATGCGTCAAGTCGTGAGATTGGGACTGGAAATTGGGTCTCAAAAGCGATCTTGCTTCTTAAACTGTCTAAAATTCAAGGGATGGAGATTCACTATCCGTGTTATAGACCAGAATCCTTAAAACAAGTCAAAGCTTAGAAAATAGCTCAGAATCCTTGGAAAATGCGCTCATTCAGACGGGTACACAAAAGATTCCATAAACACTTTCTCTGGAAAGTATCTAACAGATCCTCCTCTGTCTTTCGGAACGCGCAAGCTTCAGAACCATACTTGACTGCTGTCATCACTGTAGCTTCCAATATACTAATCTCGGTTTGAAGACTTACCTTACTATTCTTTCAAACTTGTTTCATAAAAAAAAAACACACAATCGTCTCTCTATATTAATGAATATTACCTAAGTAAGTGGATCTGTCTGCTTAGTCCTGGGGATTTCATCAATATATGGCAACGGCAAAGCAACAACTGCCGGTGACTTCACTACCAATTCTTGGATACAAGGACAGGGCCAGGGCTCCCCAGATCCCCCATACGTTGTATCCTGACAACAAAACGACGCCAGTGATCTTAATGTCACATTTAAAGATTTAAACAAAATACAGGTCTTTTTACAACCAAGCCCCAAGAATTTTGATTCCGCCTTCATTCAACACGTCAGACACAACCCTGATCGGTTCTTGCGTATTATACGCAACTCACTCAAGTTTACGCTCTGTAAAACACGAGAACATACCGGTTTCTTCGTTACTTTAGAAACAAAATTTGGGCTATATATTTGCACATTAGGGGGGGGGGGAAGTATAGCGGGTCTTCATGCAAAATCTGTTAGGTACTATTCTTCTGCTTATTATAAAGTAAGAATAGTTTTCTAACTTCAAAACTGTCCAAATACTTTACTACAATCCCACCCCCATAATGTGCAAATTTATAGCCCAAACTATATATTTTCCACTAAATACATCACAGTTCATATTATTGACTTACCAATAAAGTGAACATACCACTCGATGCCATTTTTATGCTCTTTACGAATATAATAGTTGCTTCTATTGCAAATTCAAATTTAAGCACTTTTTGACCTAACCTAACCTTATTATAAATAATTTTGGCACTGAGAAAATGTAGTATTATCTTGTCGAAAGCGACCGATAACTCATACTTCAATTGAAAATTCGTCATTTTTACGAACTCAAAAGGTGCTTAAATTTGAATTTGAAATAGAAGCGATTATTATATTTGTAAAGAACATAAAAAAAAAGGCATCGAGTGGTATGTACTCTTTGTTTGTAAGTCATAAATATGAACTGTGATATATTTACCGATTTTTAATCTATTCTCTCACTTGTCTTTTTCTTGACTCATGCTAAGCTAAAAGAAACTAATGAAGAAAGCGGTTTGTTCTCAAGTTTTACATAGCGTAAACTTGAATGAGTGGCGTATAATACACAAGTACCCACAGATCATATCGATTTATTTGACAACATCTCCATTATTGCCACTAAATCTCGCACAAATTTTCATGCAAAAGTATCAAAATTCTAAAGGTCTTACGCAAGTTCTCAGGGAGGGAGGTGGAGTCATAAGCATATTAAATAAAAAAATACAATTTTTTTAAACTGCAAGTAAGGAGCAATATTAAAACTTAAAACGAACACAAATTATTCCGTACATAAAAGGGGTTGTCCCCTCCTCAACGCCTCGCTCTTTACGCTAAAGTTTGACTCTTTCTCACAACTCTACTTTTTTAAAACAATAAGAAACACCCCTGGGAAAAAAATAAATAAACACACATCCGTGATCTGTCTTCTGGGAAAAAAAAAATACAAAATTCCACATTTTTGTAGATACGAGCTTGAAACTTCTATAGTAGGATTTTCTGATACGCTGGATCCGATGGTGTGATTTTTGTTAAGATTCTATGACTTTTAGGGGATGTTTCTCCCTATTTTCTAAAATAAGGCAAATTTTCTCAGGCTCGTAACTTTTGATGGATAAAACTAAACTTGATGTTTAGTTTTGATACATTTGATTTACATTTATTTATATTTGATTATTAATGATTTATATATTTAGAATCAACATAAAAATACGATTCTTTTGATGTAACTATTGGTATCAAAATTCCATTTTCTAGAGTTCTGGTTACTATTGAGCCGGGTCACTCCTTACTACAGTTTGTTACCACGAACTGTTTGATTCACGAACCAGTAGTCCATAATGTTGATATAGGAGAAACTTGTTTCAGACTCATTCATAATGAACTTGTTAATTCTTATCTTCTGTATTGTATTTAATAATATCCTAATTTCAAACCATAATAGGATCTCTTACCATGCCCAGTAAGTGCTCACATTAAAAACCTCACATAAGATAAATTCTTAATTGAAAGTCCCGAATAACCGGTGTAAGCTTATTACCATCTATCATTATTATGAATAAAAGTCAGGTTGGCCTCAGAGAATATATGATAACCAGGAAATAAACTAGAAGACTATAAAAGAATAGGTCAAGCAAGAATGACGAATAACTTTAGCCGTTGTTATGGAAATCATTTTGAAAATTTGATTATGTCCGTTAGATGTGCATTATTTAATTGTGTTGTTTCTTGCCTTGGTCCTGTGCACTTTTTTGCAGTAAACATCATAAACATTATAAATTTATGCAAAATTCGATACTGGATTTTTTCCAATTCTTTATTTAATTTCCAGCGTAAGATAAATAGAAGCATGTACATAGAGGGGGGGAGGTACACTTCAGTTCCCTGAAAAATCCCCAGAATTTTTGTAATAAAAGGAATGAGGGAAGCAAAAAAGATTGCCGTATACATTTTTAAAAGAAATATCTCTAAATGATCCAATTCCAATTTTCTAATAAAATAGCTTACAAATTGATATAGCTTATTGTCTTCTTCCTTAACTGGTTAAGGCTAGTTTTGCCCCATGACAACAATTTGTTCGTATGGCTCATTCTTCAATAGGACTTGCGTGATGCGCAACCCTGATTGCTTAGTCTCCAAAATTGAAGATTTCAAACATCTTCCAGCGGCAGTTCTAGGCCTGGACAGAGAGAAAGCTACCCACCCCCAGTTTTTATAAATTGCATTTCTATGAAGGCGCCTTCAATCCCCAGTCCCATATTATGAGGTCTAAAACTACTACTGTCCCTCGTTTGCAAAAGCGATGTAATTAATCAACTCGTAGGTGTCCCTCATTACCTCTTTTAAGTACATTGCCAAAACATCCGAAATTAATATCCTATTGAGTATCAACTTCAGCTATTTCATGAAAACTGCTTCTTCCTACGTATGGAAGCAAAAGCAGCGAAACAATAGAAGAGTATTCAAAGTCAGCGCATGTAAATTTAACGCTTCTAGCCATAAGGTTTCCCACTCAGCGCTATCTATTTAGCTTGAAGATGGAAGCATATATTTTAGTACATATACAAAAGGTGCATTTTCCGTAAGATGCAAAAACCGCTAAACATTGATAAGCACACTCGCCCTTCCTGACTTTGAGAAGAACTTAAGGTTGGATTTTCGAGATTATCTCCTGAGTGGGAGAATTTGAAGTACGATTCAAGTCAGCGACGAAGAGATAAATTTACTTAGTACAACTATCACCAAACACATGGATAAAGAAAAGACTTGAAACACCATAAATGCTGCAAAATTTAAAATTATGCAATTGGTAGATGCTGCCATTATTGAGCTTAAAATTTTTCTTTACATTTTACAGTTGTTTTTTTTAACGGATTTTTTTTTATTGCCTTTGCTTCCTTTTTATTTAAAATTCTTCAAAATTCTCTTCAAATTTTCTCCAAATTTCAAAGTATGCCACTATACAGGCAATGAAGAAAAAAGAACTAGGCAAAAAAGGAACACAAATCAATTGGTGAAGTAAAATTCTCCTAGACTTAGACTATTAAAAAGAGCAGAAATTATTCCGCATATAAAAAGGGTTGTCCCCTCCTCAACGTACCGCTCTTTACCCTAAAGTTTGACTCTTTGTCACAGTCTCACTTTTTAAAACAACAAAAAACTTTAGCGTAAAGAGCGGGACGTTGAGGAGGGGACAGCCCCTTTCATATACGGAATAATTTCTGTTCGTTTTAAGTTTTAATGTCGCTCCTTACTTGCAGTTAACAAAAAAAACTCGCTTTTTCATTTAATACCTACGAGAATACCAATTAGGTCTGCTTCTCTCATTGTTGAAAATTTTATATCTTTACCAGCTCACGCAAATTTTGATGTTTTCATTGATATATCGGATCATTTTCTTCTGATTTCAGATTTGGCTTTTACATATAAAATACAGCGGATAAGTAAGGTACGTCAAGTACGGTTAATAAATAAAATGATATTAAAGCACCTGAATGAAAGCCTTGGTCTTGAGGATTGGCCGAAGGTAATATCCACGGAGGATATAAATATAGTAACGTAAGCTTTTCTAAGAAGATTTTGATACTGCCTTGTTTCTAGTTGCCTATTTGCTACAAAAAAAACTTTGAGAGAAAAATTTCCTCTAAGGCCGTGGTTAACTTCTGGAATTATAATGTCAGTAAAGAAAAAAAATCATTTATTTAAAAAGCAGTTCAAAAATCAAAGTGATTATAATATTAAAATTTTCAAAAATAAATTAACCACACTGATATGACCGTCGAATTAACAGTATTGTAAGCAGTATTTTGAAGAAGCTCAAGATCACCTCCGTAGAACATGGTCTTTAATTAATTCTCTATAAAAAAAAAGAAAAAAATTTTAAGTCTTCTAAAGTTATTGGTAATTGAGGTAAAAAAGATGGGTAAGGAGGTAAAAAGATGGATTGACTACTAATAGGTCGGAGGAAGTGGCTGATATTTTGAATAATTGTTTTGCTAATATAGGAGAGAAAGTTACTTCATCAGTAATTAAACTGTTTGATTCAAGCAGTAATAAATATTTTTCTTCGTATCTTCAATCTCCTCAATGTAATTCAGTTTTTCTTGGGCCTATATCTCACTTTGAAAAAAAAAATAGTTTGTGTCCAGGCAATTCAGCGGGAACAGACGGGCCTAGTTCTAAAACTGTTAAGGGAATTTTATCTGCAGTAATTTTACCATAACAACATGTCATTAATCATTCATTTAAAACTGGAATTTTCCGCTCTTCTTTTAGAGAAGTGAGGATAATTCCAATTCCCAAAGGTGACTTTCATGAAAACCCACCCCATTACCTCTTTCTTTCTATTTTGTCAACTTTTCTATAAACATTTGAGAAAGCAATTTATAAAAGGTTTCATGGTTTTCTTTAATCGTCTAATTTCTTAACCAATTCCCAATTTGATTTTTGGTTAGGGAGCAATACTGAACACGCTATCCTCGCTCCCATCCAATCAAACAGTTCGTGGTAACGAACTGTAGTAAGGAGCGACCCGGCTCAATAGTAACCAAAACTCTAAAAAATGGAAAAACTCTAAAAATTTTTGGTACCAATAGCTACATCAAAAGAATCGCATTTTAATGCTGATTTTAAATATATAAGTTTCATCAAGTTTAGTCTTACTCATCAGAAGTTACGAGCCTGAGAAAATTTGCGTTATTTTAGAAAATAGGGGGAAATACCCCCTAAAAGTCATAGAATCTTAACGAAAATCACACCATTAGATTCAGCGTATCAGAGAACCCTACTGTAGAAGTTTCAAGCTCCTATCTACAAAAATGTGGAATTTGTTATTTTTTGCCAGAAGGCAGATCACGGACGCGTGTTTATTTGTTTTTTTTGTTTTTGTTTTGTTTTTTTTCCCCAGGGGTGATCGTATCGACCCAGTTGTCCTAGAATGTTTCGAGAGGAATCATTCTAACGGAAATGAAAAGTTCTAGTGCCCTTTTTAAGTGACCAAAAAAATTGGAGGGCACCTAGGCCCCCTCCCACGCTAATTATTTTCCCAAAGTCAACGGATCAAAATTCTGAGATAGCCATTTTATTCAGCGTAGTCGAAAAACCTTCTAACTATGTCTTTGGGGACGACTTACTCTCCCACAGTCCCTGTGGGAGGGGTTACAAGTTCAAAACTTTGACCAGTTCTTACATATAGTAATGGTTATTGGGAAGTGTACAGGCGTTTTCAGGAGGATTTTTTGGTTGGAGGCAGGGGTTGAGAAGAGGGGGATATGCTGGGGGAACTTTCCATAGAGGAATTTGTCATGGGGGAAGAAAATTTCCATGAAGGGAGCGCAGGATTTACTAGCATTACTTAAAAAAAATGAAAAAACAAATATGAAAAAGTGGAAGTAAGCAGCAGCATTAAAACTTAAAACGAACAAAAATTATTAACCATATGAGGGACTCACCTCCTCCTAATACCTCGCTCTTTACGCTAAAGAAATTTTTAAAAATTTCAACTATTTATTCTGCGGCTTTTGTGATTCAGGCGTCACTCTTAATGAATTGGGACAAAATTTAAGCTTTAGTGTAAAGAGCGAGGTACTGACGAGGGGGCGAACCTCCTCATATATGTAATAAAAACATGAGAATACAAAAGTTCTTTACGTAAGCTAATTTATAAGTTACATATATCTTTTACTTATAAAAAGATTCGTAAAAAATTAAACGTTCTAGTTGCCTTTTTAATTAACCGAAAATAGGAAGGCAACTAGGCTTCCTCCCCCGCTCTTTCTTTCTCAAAATCATTCGATCAAAATTATGAGAAAGCCATTTAGTCAAAAAAAATAAATATACAAATTTCGTTTTAATTATTCCTCTGCAGAGAGCCAAAATCAAAACATGCATTGATTCAAAAACGTTCAGATATTAAATATAAAAAAACAAGTTTTTTAAATGAAAGTAAGGAGCGACATTAAAACTTAAAACGAACAGAAATTACTCCGTATATGAAAGGGGCTTTTCCTTCTCAACGCCCCGCTCTTTACGCTAAAGTTTTTTACTGTTTTAAAATGTAGAGTTAAGAGAAAGAGTCAAACTTTAGCGTAAAGAGCGGGGCATTGAGAAGGAAAAGCCCCTTTCATATACGGAGTAATTTCTGTTCGTTTTAAGTTTTAATGTCGCTCCTTACTTTCATTTAAAAAACTTGTTTTTTTTTATTTAATATAATCATGAATGCATAGACAGAGGAGAAATTCTTGCAACAATATTTTTAGATTTTAAAAAAAGTATTCAATACAATACATTGTACTCTTTTGTAAAATGGATAATTCCCATGTCCACGGACGGGCGTTAGATCCAGTTAAATCTTATCTGGATAATAGAAAGCAAAAAATAGATGGAGGCAAGTTCCTCTCTCAAGCTGTTCGACGGTCTTCGAAAGTAGGGGTACCTCAGCGCTTTGTCCTTGGTCCTCTGCTTTTTCTGATTTACATAAATAAGCTTCACCGCGCTTTGGTAATCAACACATATTAACACATATTAATCAACACATATCAACACATAATGTTTCAACACATATTTTACTGATGATACACGAATTTAACTTTCTGAGTGGAATGACGAGGAGTTGGTTGCAAAACTGGATGCTCTATTTTCTAATGTTCTTGATCGGTGTTCATCAAATTTAATGCTTTGAATTTATCAAAAACTAATTTCATAATTTACGGTAGGAAGCCAAATATTTGCCCTTACATTATTTAAGTTACTTCTTCAGAATAACTTTTATCAATATATCGGGTAGAAACAATAAAGTACATTGGAATTGTGATTGATAAAAGCTTGTCTTTTAGAACAAATATTGAAAATTACGCTTAATGATTTCAATGTGTGTTGGTGTAATGCAGAGGTTCAAGTTCAAGTTCTTTATTATTCTTTAACTATACATATTCAAACTATTCACAAAACATCCCCGGCAGGGAGACTGGCTCGAAAGCCGGGCGACAATACAAACAGTAAAAACAAACCAACCCAGAAGAAACGGATGTCATCACACTTCTCACTCTATCTAACACCAAAAAATAAATGCCAAAAAACATTTATTATTATTATTCTCAATATTTATCCGATAGCTGAAGGGCCGGGAGCTACTCACAAATTAATATTTACTAATTAGCAGAGCTTTGATTTTAGTTTTTAATGTTAATAACGATAGACTCTGATCAAAAAAAGATTCATATGTGTTCCAATAATTTGTAATAACATTTCTAGGCGAAAATCTAGACCGTTCGGAGACAATGAAAGGCACAGGAAGCTTACTTAAAGGACAACGAGAACTATATGGTCGGACTGAGGGAGGGCCTGGAAAAAATGATTTAAAACAATCTGGTTGCAGATCCTTTAGATAACGGACACGGAAAATTATGCATTGAAAAGCTATAATTTGTCTAACCGGAATGATATTAAAATAACTGTAAAGAATCTTAGTTGGAGATTTACCAGGAAGAGAAACTGGGGAATAAAATAACATCTTAAAGATTCTCATTGCCTTATTTTGTAACTTCACAATAAGAGAAATATGTGACTGAAACGTACTCAAATAAATGATGGAACAATAATTAATATACCAATGAACAAGAGAAAAATATATTAATTTTAAAGCATAAAAAGGAAGGAAAAATTTAAGACGATGCATTGCACCTACGTTCCCTCCTAACTTAAGCCTTAGGCTAGTGATATGAGCTTTCCAGCTTAAATTCTGATCAACAATGACTCCAAGATACGGAGTTGTTTGCACTCGATTTATTTTTATTACTCGACCTCCAAATGTGACTTCAACCTCTTGTAACGCTGGTACTGCAGTAGAAGTTGTTGAAAAAACCATAAAAAGAGTCTTTGAAATGTTGACAACTAATTTGTTATAATGGAACCAGTGAAGCATCTTTCTCAATGATAATTTGCAATATGATTTTAGAGTTTGATGATCTATGTCGCAGGTAGAGTTGGCTGTATCATCAGCAAACAGTAAATTGAGATCCATATCAGTCCTATGGCAGGTTAGGCTTAGAGGAAGATCGTTTACATAGATAAGAAATAACAGTGGTCAAAGTATGGATCCCTGAGGAATCCCCACAGCATTAGATAGATTTTCCTCATCTGAAATGTAGCCATTTGCATCCAATATTTGTTTTCTGTCCTTGAGGTAAGATTCGATTAGGAGACTCGCTTGTCCTCTAACACCGCAATTATCTAGCTTAGATAGTAGAATTTTATGAGAAATAGTGTCGAAAGCTTTTTTTATGTCAACAAATATTGTTGCAGGTAGCAGACCTTTATCCATGGCATCATTCAAAAACTGGGTAAGCTTTAATATTGCATGTCCTGTAGAGTATGAAGACCTGAATCCAAATTGAAATGGGCTGAAAAAATTTGTTTTCTTTAAAAAACTGTTAAACCTGTTATACATACATTTTTCAATAACTTTGCTAAAAGCGTACAAAATGGAACTAGGTCGATAATTGGATGGATCTTGCTTGTTTCCTCCTTTATGTAGGGGAATGACTCGAGCATTTTTCATCCACTTCAGGTAAAGATCCATTTTTGAAGCATAGACTGACCAGATGAGCCAGCACTTGAGCATAGCATCCAATGGTTTGTTTCAGTAGATAAGTAGATGAGCAATCGGTTCCTTCAGAATGTCCGTTCTTCATGATTTTTACCATATTCTTGAGTTCCACTTCGGTCACGGGAGAGAGAAATATGGAAGAATTGACGGGATGTGGTAAAAAGTCGCGAAATCCAGATTCCACATCCAAGCAGTCGTACAAATTACCGTTTACGGTGGCCACATCCAAGCAGTCGTTCAAATTACAGTTTACGGTGGCCTCTCCAACCTAGCCAAGTACTGGATCATTTCCTCGGCTACCTTTTGCTTACCATTCACTGTTGATCCATCCGATACATTAATTGGTTCGGGAAGCCCTTGACTTTTGCTTTTGTTAAGACACTCGTTAATTATTGTCCAGGTCTTTTTTAGAGATCCTTCAGCTTCGAGAAATAGTTTCTCAAATGAATCTTCTTCGCCCATCTTATCAGTCTTGTAAGATTGTTTTTATAAGATTTGAATGTATTTTCATTATTTGATGTGGGAAAATTCATGCATTCAGCGTAAAGTCGATTTTTTTCCTCAATACTCTTAAACAAGCCTCTTGTTATCCATGGCTTTACACGCACCTGGTACTTTTTACATCTTTTCTTCACAAGGGGGCAAGTTTCATTTAAAGTATTCTGAAATGTTTCAGTAAACGAACTGGATACAAATTCAACGTCATCTGACTCCAAGCATTGCGACCAATCAGTACAAAGTAACATGGCATTTAATAGCTTAACCGAACCTTTATCCATCCTTCTAGATTTTTTCATTTGACCCTTTTCACCGGAATACCGGAGAAACTCGCTCATAAGAATAAAATGATGAGACACATCCACAAGCATTACGTCGCATGACCCAACAGGGAAATTTACAAGTTGATTATCAATAATAGATTCATTTTGATTTGTAACCCGAGTTGGAATCCAGAAGGATGGAACAAAGCCAGCAGCCAATGATGTAGTAAGGAAGTCTGTAGCCAGAATACTCGAAGGCGCAGAAGTACTTGAGTCATGACTTACTGAAGAATTGTCAATGTTAAAGTCTCCCACGAGAATGATTTTTCTTTTCTTGAAACTGACCATCTTAGCAAATTCTTCAAATATATCCAGATATTTCTTGGTGCTAGAACTAGGAGGGCCGTATAACATGCATCAAAGAACCTTTCAGATGCTATGGCGACTTCGATAATCAGAAATTCAAACAGCATTTCCTCATATAGAGAGTCAAAATCTTTAATTTCTTCAAAATGCAAAGAAGTATGGATGTAGAATGCAAGCCCTCCTTTTTGATTATTCAATCTGTTTTTCTGAAGTATTTGGTATTTATGAATATTTGCCGCATTCAGGGTATTTGCATTCAAAAAAGTCTCACAAAGCCCCATAACTCCTATCCCATTACCAGGAAGGAACGTAGATAAAAACATCTAGACTAGAAAGCACCCCACAACAATTCCAACTCGCAAGTCTAAAAAGGCCATTATTAACAGGAATAATTTGTTCGGGTAAAAGATACCTGCTATGGGGTAAATTATCAACAAGAGGGTCTTGGGCTAGATCATCATCTATATTTATTGAATTTAATATTTTACTCAACTCAGTAGAGTATCTCTCAAACCGTTTCTGTCTATCAGACATATCGACAAAATTACTTAACAAAATAATTTGCTTTTAAATTACTTGCCAAATAGTATCCAAAAGCATGAGGCATAGTGAAAAGCGCGCAACATACCGGATCCTCTGGTGACTGACATAAATTCGAAAAGATCAAACGCTCAATACCAAACAATGGTGCTGTAAAAGGAGAAGCAGCAGAACAATAACTTTGCATTTTTAAAAATTGATAAAAAAGAAAACAGAAAAAGAAAGTACACTGAAGACCAAGAAGATACAGTAGAAACTTTTGTTTCAAGCCAAACATCAGTCCCTTTGTGGCGCACTCTGGAAGATACGATTTCACCTTTTGATTTCATTTCTTTCGTCACCCCTAGCAACTCACTTCTTCAAGAATTCAATACGGGTGGCAGATCCATACATATAACAATACCACTAGATTTGAGTTTGCCAACTTTTGACATAATCAACTGCAGTTCTCTCTCACAGAAGACCGAGATCAAAACAGGCTTCGTTTGCTGCTTAGACTTGTTACCGCGTTGACGCAAATCAGTAACATTTGACGACCGAAAAGTGATGTGATAGCATTTCATCAGATTGATAGGTTCTGTGACTTCAAGCTTGTTTCTAATAAAGTTTGAAACTGAAAATTCCATCTTTTCGAAACTTTTTCTTCGGGAAGCCCATGAATGAGTAGATCAAGTTTTCTTTCTTTTACTTCAAAGGCTAGCAGCCACTTTTCCAACGAATCTGATTGGGTCTTTTGGTCATCTAAGGCTAACTCAAGCTCAGAAATTTTATGGTCTCGCAACACAGCCTCATCCTTTAGAATTTTAATTTCTGCCGAAATTGAGTCTAGCTTTGTAGAAACATGAGCTTGTGCCGTTAGGATTTTGTCCAACTTCTCATTGATCAGCTTCTTGAATTGCTCAAAGGAAGACTGGTGACCTACTGACATTGTAAAATTTCAGCTATAAATCCGCGAAGAATGAACAGTATTAGTCTTCCATCATTCTCTTCCGTACACAAAATAACAAGCACTTTTCTTGAATCTGGCAGGCCCACGATAGAAGTGGCAATCACCGTTGGAAAGGTAGCCCAGTGGAACGGGAATTGCGGGACACGGTAAACCTTTATAATTATATTCCAATGCCACTGAATTAAAGCCAAAGTTTATTCAAATAACTCGTAAAAAATTGACGATTTTCACAAATGGAAATGAATATTGTGTGGTCACCAGTGTTGACGCTTGCGACGGGGGGACTGCCTCCTCCTGCTTGCAAATTAGTGTTACATTAATGTCTCATTATACCGCTTTACGTCTACACTCTTTGAATGCTCAAAGATAATAATATTTCTTAATCTCTTACTGTACTCAATGTCACTAGTTGCGCAATCCAATTACATTCAGAGTTAAATCCAGTTTATGTCCTCACAGTTCAAAGACCAAATCAATACTGAAGGTTGAAGCATTACTTGCCATGATCTGCTTTACAAAGCATTTATTTCGCTTTGATTTAGTCTAACATTAATTATTGTTCTCTAGTATACTTATCTACACTTAAAAGCAATTTTAAAGTTATGTATTTTTTTTACAAAATAAAGCCCTAAGAATCCCGAAACTTTTATTCCATCACCTAATGCCCTCCCAAATAAGTCTCCTACAGTATCTCTACATACTTATCTAGATATACTTCCAATTTCTCGGCATTTTACTTTTGGAGCAAATCTTTCAAATTTAATTATGACATTAAAAAATTACCGCCATTTTATCTCAATCAAAGCTTGTTCTCCCGATCAAAAGACTTACATGATTATAAAACTCGGCAAAAAAGCATCTACATTGACAAGTATAGTACTGAGAAATCTAATTTTGCTCCGTTTGTGTAGATAGCCCGGTGCCGCGATGCTCACAAGGATCTTATTGATAAATTAAATAAAAAAACAAGTTTTTTTTTACTGCAAGTAAGGAGCGACTTTAAAACTTAAAACGAACAGAAATTATTCCGTATATAAAATGGGTTGTCCCCTCTGCAACGCCCCGCTCTGTACGCTAAAGTTTGACTCTTTGTCAACACTCAACTTTTTAAAACAAAAAAAAATAGCGTAAAGAGCGAGGCGTTGCGGCGGCGTTTCGAAATATCCCCATCAGATATTTCACTAATTTCTAAATTAAGGCATTAAGGAATTCTTAAAAAAATCAACCATCATATCGAGGGTCATATCGAATAAATTATAGGTCCTGAAACATTAATTTTGACTTATCATGCTTGAATTTGATATTTCGTCCCCTTTATGATTTGTAATAATTTCGCAAGTTCCATAAGAATATCTATTCTTCATTTTATTTATTACATTTTATTTATTTCAATATTCGTTAACTCATTTCATTTTAGTACTTTATTTCATTCCGTTCATTAGCGTTTACGTGGAGAGCAAACTTTATCTTACAAACTCTTAAAAAAATAAATAAATAAAAAGTTTTCAAAGAAACAACAATATCGTCTTAAAGCATAACTAATCAATATAGAAACGACAGTGTTTTTTTTTTTTTTTTTTTTTTTTTTTTTTTTTTTTTTTTTTTTTTTTTTTTTTTTTTTTTTTTTAAGAATACGCCTCTTTAATAAACGGCTGAAAAAACATTTACCAAATTAATATTACCCCATAGACTTTTTGAATGCTTAAATGTCTTGAAAGACTTTACTTGCTGTATGAATTGTTCGAAGGACAACGTGACTAATTCCCTAAGCCAAATAAATGAAAAAGCTCATGTAAATTTCCATTGTAATACATTAGCAATCTGATGAAAAAATTCCCGAATTTACAGATATTTGCTGGAATACAGAGGATAGGAATACAGTTTCTTTCGGATTGCTTTTAGTTAAATTGGCCCCAAAGAAAATCATTTACTTTCAGATGGCAAATAACTTTTTTTGAGAATTAACTTCAAAACTCTTTCCGCAAAAAATGTTTGTAAACTTTTTATTTATTTAAATGCCTTGAAAGATCTTACATACTGCATGAATTGTTCGAAGGGCAAAGTTCCTAAACCAAATAATTGAAAAAAGTCATGCAAATTTCCATTGTAATGCATTAGCCATCTGATGAAAAAATTCCCGACTTTACAGGTATTTGCTGGAATACAGAGGATGAGAGTTTCTTTTGGATTCCTTTTACTTAAATTGGTCCCAAAGAAAATCATTTACTTTCAGATAGCAAACAACTTGTGTCATTTTTTTTAGATTTAACTTCAAAAACTTTTTCCACAAAAAAAGTCTGTAAAAGAAAAGTTATGAGCTCCATTAAACCAAAACTGAGTAGAAATAAAATCGAATAATCTCCCAAGCGTAATGCTACCACAAATTGTCATTACTAAAAAAAAAAAAAACAAAAAAAAACCAGAAATTACAATAAATAACCGAGTCAAACTAAAAACGATGAAAAATTAACATGAATAGGATTGACAACCCCCAAGCCGTCTCAAGACCGGAACATAGTTTGTACTTTACTGAAAACAAAAAAAAACTTTTTAAATGTTTTCACTATTAACTTATTAATAAAAACTTATTAAGATTTTAAGGAATAAATATCAGTATGTGTAAATTAAAGTTACGATCCACGCTAATTTGTTTTTTTTTCAGCAAAGTACAAATTATGTTCTGGTCTTGATAAGGCATGGGGGTTGTCAGCCCAACTCACCATCATTTCTGTTTTTTTTTAGTTTGAATCGGTTATTTACTGTAATTTCAGTTCGTTTTGGTTTCATTTATCTATTGGCGGTGAGTTGTGGTAGTATTGCGCTTGGAAGATCATTCGACTTTATTTCTTCTCATTTTTGGTTTAATGGAGCTCTTTACGTTTCTTTGAAAAACTCAATTTGTGGAATTGAGTTTTTCAAATCAATTTTTGTTCGTTTTTATCAATAAGTTTTTTTTATGGAAAAAAAATAATATTTTAATCTTTTCGGTTTTTTCTTTCAGGCTCCATTGTTTGACTAACTATTAGTATGTTGGAGAAATTTTTTCAACAATTTTAATCCTCATACAAATGATATTACCACCTTAATTTGACCTGAAAAAAAAACAAACAACTAAATACCATTCCCAAAATATTCCATTTATACTATTGGACAACCTGGATACGTAAGAGCAGAAGTAGTAATAGTAGTAGCCCTCAGTTTTGGTTTCAATCATATCATAACCCATAGCCATCTCAGATATGAGATATACATTTATTACGAAAAGAAAACAAACACTATTCGCCATTCGCCTGCCAAGAAGGGCAATCTGATGAAAAAACTCCCGACTTTACAGGTATTTGCTGGAATACAGAGGATGAGAGTTTCTTTTGGATTCCTTTTACTTAAATGGGTCTCAAAGAAAATCATTTACTTTCAGATAGCAAACAACTTGTGTCATTTTTTTTTTAGATTTAACTTCAAAAACTTTTTCCACAAAAAAAGTCTGTAAAAGAAAAGTTATGAGCTCCATTAAACCAAACTGAGTAGAAATAAAATTGAATAATCTCCCAAGCGTAATACTACCACAAATCGCCATTAATAAAAAAACAAACCAAAAAAAAACCCAGAAATTACAATAAATAACCGAGTCAAACTAAAAGCGAGGAAAAATTAACATGAATAGGGTTGACAACCCCCAAGCCGTCTCAAGACCGGAACATAATTTGTACTTTACTGAAAACAAAACACATTTTAAATGTTTTCACTTTGTTATCTTTAATAAATAAAAACTTATTAAGATTTTAAGGTGTATATGTGTAATATAATTAAAATATCAGTATGTGTAAATTAAAGTTACGATCCACACTATTTTTTTTTTTTTAGCAAAGTACAAGTTATGTTCTGGTCTTGATAAGGCATGGGTTTTGTCAGCCCAACTCACCTTCATTTCTGCTCTTTTTGAGTTTGAATCGGTTATTTATTGTAATTTCAGATCATTTCGGTTTCATTTATCTATTGGCGGTGAGTTGTGGTAGTATTGCGCTTGGAAGATCATTCGACTTTATTTCTTCTCATTTTTGGTTTAATGGAGCTCTTTGCGTTTCTTTGAAAAACTCGATTTGTGGAATTTAGTTTTTTAAATCAATTTCTGTTCGTTTTTATAGATATAGTTTTTTTATGGAAAACAAATATTTTAATCTTTTCGGTTTATTCTTTCAGACTCCATTGTTTGACTTACTATTAGTATGTTGGAGAAATTTTTTCAATTTTAATCCTGACACAAATGATATTACCTCCTCAAGTTGACCTGAAAAAAAAACTTAATACTATAACCAAAATATTCCATTTATACTATTGGACAACCTGGATATGTAAGAGCAGAAGTAGTAATAGTAGTAGCCATCAGTTTTTCTTGACATTTTGCTGAAATGTCGTGTTGGCAACCATACACAGAGTGCCTTTTGATTTAGTTTTAAAGATAAATGGGCAAATTCCACAACTGTGGCAGAGGGGAGGGAGATCGGCATACCCAATAGCCATAGAGGCATAGTTGCTGGATTGTCCAACTATGCTGAACAAAATAGCTATCAAAAAATGTTGATTGGATATATTTGGAAAATGAATCTACCTTAGTTCTGCGCTGGGGTGGATGATAGACTATCTATCAACAAGTGAACTTAGTCATTTTTATACAATCATGTAAAAGGTTATGCCAGCTTTGCCTCTCGCTGAGACTATTTGTGTTGCGAAAGCAACACTTTGGTTTTGTCCAGTTTTTTTTTGTCTATGCCGCCGATGTCGGCTTATTCCTGGAAACTGGTAAGGGTCTAACCTATGCGGTTTTTACGGAAAGTGTGGACCTCAGGCCGGATTGACGAATATGGCATTACATTTTGGAAAGCTCCGCAGAACTCTTACCTGGGGCCAAAAAGGATGGTTTTTGCTTGTCCACGAGCCAGAGCCAATGGTGTGCGAAGTGAAATGGAGTTATGTAGCCTATGTCAAAGAGGAGTATCTGAAGTTTTGCAGCCAAGCTTTCGTTTCATCAAACCATGTTTCTGCTTTCGAGTGGAAAGCTCCGTGCTAGCAGGCAAGCAGGCAGGCACCACTTTCAAATTGAAGATGGACTAAAATCTGTAAGTGTTAAATATATGCGGCAGTTACCCGGCCCTACATCCAATATATCTTCTTTGAGTGGTTAATAGAAAAATTTACAGAAGCAAAAAAGCGGCATTTTCCCACGAGTCCGAAAGTGCTGCCGTGATTTTCGCTGGATTTTATCATTTGTTTTTTTTGGACTTGGGATTGAGGTAGAGAAATGTTATCAGATGTACCTCTTAAACTTTAAAATTTCTGTCATTGCTAAAGAAATTGGAGCTTATCCTTTGCTCCTTTCTAAGTGGTGACGTTAGAAAGTTGGCCTACGGCAAAAAAATCAACTTTTGAACTAAGACAGATAGAATTATTTTTTCGACGGCAATCGATAGCTCCTGATGAGCTGATCAAAGTATATGTCATCCATTTTTTGATACAAAAATTCCTTCATGAGATATACTAGTTTGAAAATTTCAAGGGGTTGGCAACTTCAGTAGTAGGGTACACGCTGAAACCAAAAATAAGCCGATACCAATTGTGAGACATGTAGGGGACTAGTAAGGAAAGGTCAACTGTTAGCTCATAATCATCTTCGGCAGTGAGGGGTTTGTAAATTTTACTATTTGGTGTACCTATTATTTGTTTCCAGTGTATTTGATGATAAGACCGAGTTGGTTCCAGTGCCAAGACATGTAGGGGACTTGTAAGTAATAACGGTCTGTTAGGCTGGAATCATCTTTAGTGAAAAGGGGTTTGTAACTTTTGCTAGTTGGTGTAGCCTACCCATACTCACTGTAACCTAGAATTAAGTGTTTATGCAACGGGTACAAACGATAACGTAAAACAACCAGGCAGTTTCGTAATAATTAATAGAGTGTCATCTATGGTATTTTGATCCTGAAAAGTTATGGATAAATTTATAATACCAACTAGATTACATAAGATATTGTTCCAAGTTTTGATCCGTCACGATGTCTACGATTGAAAAGCATAAAGTTAAAATGGCTGCAAAGTCAATTTAATCCCTTCTTTCGATATTCTTTTGTTATTGTTGTTTTTTCAACGCTGAGGAATAGCCTTTGATCATGTGATTACTGATCGCGTTCTTCTTTGAACATAACATTTTAAAAGCTTCGATAGGCTGACAACTTCAGCAGTTAACCGATAGCAAAAAACAAAGCCAAAGTGTTGCTCTCGCAACACTTTATTCGGCGAAGCCGGACAAAGGTTGCCGCAACACTTCACGTTGCTCAGGCAAAGTAGGTCTAGTTTGTCTTGGCTTTACTCCAATCAGCCACGGCTCTCAAGTTTTTCATCACTTCCACCATGTTGATTTTAATTCAAGATAATTTTTGATTAAAATAGTTATTAAATTAAAATCAACTTGGTAGAAGTAGTAGTACAAGTAATAGCAGTGTTAGTAGTAATAGTAGCAGTATTTTGTCAGTCAGTTATCAAAAGGTCATATCTCCATAATGACTTTGAACTCCATGAGACTTTTGTGGCGAGAGAGGGGAGTGATACCCAAACTCCTGTTTGTGGTGATTTTTGTTCATTTCAGGCTTGATTTGCATATTCGGTTTGAGTTTCACTGGTTCCGGGATTTATTTGTTCATTTGTGCTGGTGTCTATTGTATGTTTGTTTACATGGATTGTTTAATTAATTTCTGTTCGTCTTGAGATTCATTTGTACTTCGGCAGCAGGGTATTTTTTTTTCGTTTTGGGCTTGATTTGTATGTTCGATTTGGGCATTACTCGCTTTGGGATTTGTTTATTTATTTGCATTATTTCTTGTTGTATGTTTCTTATTTATAATTTATTCTGCTCTTGCTCCTCTTATTTTGTTCTTATTATCATTTAATTTTTATTTTCTACTTAAAAAAAAGAACGAAAAAACTTTATGATTCCACTGCTCTTCAGGAACCTCTCCCAGGCCACTCAGGGTGTCCCCAGATGGCGATAGGGGAACGCCCTACAGATATGTAGAGTACCTCCATAAGAAACACAGACCAAGGGGGGACCTTGTCCCTGGGGGTCCATGATAGAAACTGGGACACCCCCACCCCGGGGCATAAATGCAGGTGGAGAAGGAAGAAAGCTCCTCAAATGTACACTCAACAAAGCCCACCGGCGTGTCCACACGTTCCATAAGTTACGCACCTTCTCCCAGTAATGGGTTAAATTACATGGTGACGTAGAGGTGGGAGGATCTTCTATAAGAAGACAACTGCGGCAGGGTGTAAGATCCAGATCTATGGAAAACGGCCTCTGCAAAGGGCTGCCTCAACCCTTTCAGGGTACCTACGAGACTGGGGAAATTACGGTCAACTCTTCTCCCACTTGAGGAGTGGCGGTCACCGAGGAAATTACAGTCTAGTAAATGACACAGCATTCGCAAGGGATTCTGATTAATGGATAGTCCTTCTGGGCTTGATCTGTTTGACGGGCGTTTTTGGGCTGAAAAGCCTCTTCCTAGCTAATTTATCTACTATGGGTTGCCTCCCCGTAGTAGCATAAAATTTGTAGGCATGAGTATATAATGAGTTGAAGGTAATAGGCTTGGGACTCTCTGTGCAGGATTTCGACTCTTGTTGATAGAAGAATATCGCCGAGTGCTGAAAACCATGTTGTGACCAAGATGGGCCCAGGAATGCAAAAAGCCTCTACTCATACTGGAGGTCCCAGAGACTTCTTGTTGTCCAGTTCTAAGCCGTCTTAAGCGCTTCGGTGTAGACTTGAGAAGATATGTTGATCCCTGCCTAGCTCCGAACTTTTCTAAAACTGAATTCATGATTTTCGGGTGGTCACAACGGGCGATGAATAAAATTACCATAGATGAGTTAATTGTAAATCAAAGAAGGATAAAAAGAGTACATTCATTTCGTTACCTTGGGGTTATTCTCGATGAGCTTTTATCTTTCCGTAAGCATTCTGATTATTTGAGATTGAAACTTGCCCATCACTTAGGTTGTCTTTACAGATTGAAACAGGTGTTTCCTTTCTCCATCCTTAAAATTGTATACCACTCTAATTTAAACGTATCTTAATTATTGCCCCATAGTTTATCTCAACACATTTATGGTCCATCTGCAACCTCTTCAGATAATTCAAAATAAGGCAATTAGAATTCTGGGTGCTTTTGTTCATCGCCCTCCGAGACTTAAAAATCTGTCAGAAACCCAAACTTTATATATTTTTCTGAATATACTTAATCTCAAACAATTGAAGACGTGCATACAGCAATGTGGTATTATGATATCCAACCCTCAGCAAATTATTTCCATGATTTGGGTATAATTGGGACTCCCACTTCTCCTGCCCACTGCATCCGCTCCAAGAAGTATCGCCTTCCGCAAATTAAATCAGAAAGAGCTAGATTCTCAATAAGATACCAGATTCCTCATATTGCAAATAAACTTAACTTAGTAGAAATGTTCCGATGTTTCACAAGTCGATTTTCTTTGAAAAAACATATTTCAAAAATAATTCTTTGCCTGGATGTTGGGATTGATTAATAATAGATTTTAGTATGTATTTTGCTGTGGTGTTCTTGCGCTGGGGTGGCCTCCTCTATGATCTCCTACCTTGTATGTTTTTTTTCTCTCGTATGTTTTTTTGTCTTAGTTTTTTCTCTCTCCTTTAAAAATTATTAGTATGACGAGAAGTTGTGTTTTTTTTTATGCATTTGTGCTGCCCAAGCCTTACGAGCTCTGCTCTCTGTTGGGGCATAATATTGTTTCTGTATATTTTAATTTGAATTAATAAATATTGATTGATTCTGCCCTGCACAGGTATCCAAGATCATTGCTTTTCCTGAGGCCAAAATAATTTCAATGATTTAGAGAACATAGAAAATTGGAGCTTGGAACGTTACCACGTCAAAAAATGACTATCGCATTTATATTTTGACTGACAAATTCAGGCGACTTGAACTGGACTTATTAGAAGTTTCAAAAAATCATATCCCAGAGGTAGGAAGCATGGAATTAGGTGATATAGAATTTGTTTGCTCAGGCAGGAGGGATGGGGTACATAACAAACAAATACAAGGTAGAAACAATAGGGAAAATCTTTTCAAGACAGTGAAAATCAGTTCTGTGAATATGATGGGGTACATAGACAGGGAGTAGGGCTCAAGATGAATAAGGAAGCTGATAAGTCTTGTTTAGGCAAGGAAAGTATTAATAATGGAATATTAATTGCTTATTTTACGAGTAAAAGTTCCGGGTATCAGTTATAGTAGTATATGCCCTGTTGAACCGACTGACGGAGATACTAGTGACTCAGATGAATTTTTCTTACACTTACAGGAGAAAATAGACAGGGTCCCAGGTAGAAACATGGTGTTTTTTACTAGATTTCAACGCCAAGGTCGGTAGAAATAAGGATAGATGGTACCCTAGCCTAGGTAAATTTGGTGTAGGAAAAGAAAACAGTAATGACTACAGACTATTGCAATTTTGCAGGTATAACAAGACCACCATCTAGTAGTGTCTAGCGTTAATTTAAAACCGAAATTTCCGAAGAGTAACTACCTCCTGAGAAGTCACGACGTTGGTGGACTCCAGGATGAGAATTTTAGAGAAATATTCCAGGAATAGTTGAAAACCAAACTTGAGAGTTTAAAATTTGACAATGTGGAAGATGGTTGGAATAATTTTAAAAAACCATTTTATGAAGTTGCTGATGGTGTCTTAGGGAAGAAAGTTTAGTCTGCAGCTAGGAATAGTAGTGAAAAAGCTTTATGTTTAATACAGAAAAGAAGGGTTTTTAAAAGAATCATCTGAGTGTTAGATCATATGAAAACAAAAGGAATGTAATGAAAGTGGAAAAACTATTAATATATGAACTAAGGAGGTGTGAAGTGGAGGCCATGGATAAGATTACCAATTATATACCAATCATACACAGATGGTGATTTTGTTATAAACTGTTCTTTAAATCAGCTTCACCGCTAAGTTTATGCTCAAAAGGAATCAATGATTGGAAAAATATAGCTAAAATTCTGATGAATCATGAAAAGAGCAACGGTCACATAACTTGCTTTCGTGAATGGAAGGAACTTGAGCTGAGATCAAATAAAAATAAAACTATGGATGATGAAAATTTACGGCTGATGAAACAAGAAGAAAAATACTGGAAAAGTGCCCTGAAAAGAATAATTGCTCTTGTGCGATTTTTACAAGCTCAAAATCTGGCACTTTGAGTAAAACATGAGAAACTGTTCACAGCCGATAATGAAAATTTCTTGAAATTTCTGGAATATTTGGCGCTATTTAACCCCTTGATGCACGAATATCTTCACAAAATTCACGACAATGAGACAAAGGTACAATACTTGAGCAAAGATGTTCAGAATGAAATGATCAAATTGTTAGCAAACGTCGTGCAGAATGAAATTATTTCTCTAGTTCATGCTGCAAAGTATTACTCTACAATTCTTGATTCCACTCTAGACGTCAGCCATACAGAACAAATGACTGTGATTGTACGATCTGTGGCTATCGCAGAAACTACAAGTGAAATTCGAGAGCACTTTATAGGTTTCATACCCTTGAGTGAGAAAAATGGTGCTAATTTAACTGAAGCAACTGTTGAAAAGTTGAAAGAACTCGAACTTCGTATCGACGATTTACGCAGTCAAGGCTATGATAACGGAAGTAATATAAAAGGCAAACACTCCGGAGTACAAAAGAGAATCTAAGAGATTAACCCAAGAGAGTTTTAAGGGGCCTTGTAGCTCAAATTCATCGAATCTTGTTGTTAATGATGCAGCGCATTGTTGGTTGGAAGCTACGGAGTTTTTTGCTTTGGTTCAAGAAATTTATGTTTATTTTTCCGCTTCAACAAATGCTGGAATACTTAAAAAAAAAACATGTAGCTAACTTGACTCTTAAGCTCCTTAGTGAAACCAAAGAGGAGAGTCGAGTAGATAGTTTCGTGCCTCTTCGATATCACCTGGGTGATATTCATATCTTTAATGGACATTTATGAAGATCGCTCCTTAAATTGGTCAACAGGTCACAACTTGCGAGAGAAAGCTTTAGGTCTGGCAAAACATTGAAAAATTAAATTTTGTTCTATGTGTAGTTTTATTGCACACTATACTTTTAGAAATCGACATAGCGAGTAAGCAGTTAAAATCCAAACAATTTGATTTGGTTGCTACCAAAGATCAACAAATCAAATCTAAATTGTACTTATAAACGATATGTTACGAAGATGGCTTTGGAAGTATTCCAGTTGACACCAGAGGAGTGGCAGGGGAGCTAAATATTCAACCAACGTTTGAAACAGAAACCCTGCCATCTCGGTTGAGAAAGAAGAAAAAACAGTTCGACTACGAAACAGATGATGAACCTTTGGTATCCCCTCAAGAACATTTCAAGGTTAATTTCTATTTTGCACTCTCGATACTTCATTTTATTTTCTGGATGAACGATTCAACAGTTAGAAGGGGTTACTTCTATATTCGGATTTCTCTACAACATATCCAAGTTAAATACCGCAACAACAAAGTCTCTGATGGAAGATTGTATGAATTTAAAACATTTCCTCTCAAACAATGAGGCCAGAGATATTGAAGGCCACAAACTTTGCAATGAAGTTCAAGCCATTGTTAGGAGAGTACCCAAAAACGCACATCCAGAAGATGTCCTTAACTTCATTATAAGCAATTACCTTAAAGACTGTGCCTCAAATTTGTCCGGGGCTTTTCGGATTTTGCTGACTCTGCATGTGTTTGTTGCTAGCGGTAAGCGTAGTTTTTCAAAATTAAAATATATTAAAACTTACATTCGTTCCACAGCGATGCAAGAAAGGCTTCAAGGACTGGCCACTCTATCAGTTGAATAAGACTTGGCAAAAGACATCAACTTGAACGAGCTGGTGCTACTTTCAAAAAAATGAAATTAAGAAAAATTAAATTTTAAAATGTGGACCTTCTCTGTTAACTTTTTACTTTTCCCTATAATCTATGTAAACTTTTAGAATTAAAGTTATTTCTTCAGCAAAATTATCGATTTGAAATAAATACTCTGACACTAAGGGTTTGGCGTATAAATATCTATCGTAATTATGGTTGTACTAGTAGCCACACAGGTTAGATTTTCCTCATTAAGTATTCTTTATTATTTCTATTTTTGTATATGTGATTTGTGATTGTGTGTGTAAATTAATGTAATAGTCTCGTTAAGTGGAAAAGAAAGAAAGAAAAGAAATGCATAAGAAGCGAATATTTCGGCCCTGTAGATACGACAGTACTGTTTTTTTTTAAGAATCCGCCTCTTTTAAAAAACGGCTTATGCAACACTTGCCAACTTAATATCTCCCCAAAGACTTTTTTGAATGCTTAAATGTCTTGAATGATCTTACGTGCTTCATGAGTTGTTCAAAGGGCAACTTGACCAAGTCCATAAGCAATATTGAATTAACTCTTTCAAATTTTCTTCGTAATGCATTAGCCAAGTTTTTTAACTGCAAGTAAGGAACGACATTAAAACTTAAAACGAACAGAAATTATTCCGTTTAGGAAAGGGGTTGTCCCCTCCTCAACGCCTCGCTCTTTACGCTAAAGTTTGACTCTTTCTCACAACTCTACTTTTATAAAATATAATAAACTTTAGCGTAAAGAGCGAGGCGTTGAGGAGGGGACAATCCATTTCCTAAACGGAATAATTTCTGTTCATTTTAAGTTTTAATGTCGCTCCTTACTTGCAGTTAAAAAACTTTTTTTTCTGTTCGTTTTTTCATTTAATTTCTGAACGTTTTTGAATTAATGCATGTTTTGATTTTGGCTCACCGCACATGAATAATTAAAACGAAATTTGCATATTAATTTTTTTTTTTGCTAAATGGCTTTCTCATAGTTTTGACCGGACGATTTTGATAAAAAAAAAAGGTGGGGGAGGAGGCCTAGTTGCACTCCAATTTTTGGCTACTTAAAAGGCAACTAGAACTTTTTATTTTTTTACGAAGGTTTTTATTAGTAATAAATATACGTAACTTACGAATTAACTTACGTAAAGAAATTCTATATTTTTACTACGTATACGAGGCGGTTCTCCCCCTTGTCAATACCTCGCTCTTTACACTAAAGCTTCAACTTTGTCCAAATTATTTAAGAATGACCCCTGAATCACAAACGCCGTAGAATAAATAGTTGAAATTACTCAAAATACTTTAGCGTAAAAAGTGAGGTATTGTGGAGGAGACGAACCCCCTTATATACGTAATAATTTCTGTTCGTTTTAGGTTCTAATGCTGCTCCTTACTTCCACCAGAAAAAAACTTTTTTTTTATTTATTTTCTCATTGTTCTTTTGCCCCCAAAGTGCTAGAAAATCCTGCAGCCCCTTCATGGAAATTTCCTTCCCTCATGATAAACTCCTCCATGGAACAATCCTCCCACGTAATCCCCTCCCCCGACCCCCTTCAACGTGAAAAAGTCCACCTAAAATCGTCTGTACACGTCCCAATAACCATTATTTTATGTAAACAATGGTCAAATTTTGTAATTTGCAGCCCCTCCCCCGGGGACTGTGGGGGAGCTAGTCGTCCCAAAAGACATAATTATTAGGTTTTTTGACCATGCTGAACAAAATGGCTATCTCAAAATATTGATCCAGTAACTTTGGGAAAAAATGAGCGTGGGAGGGGGCCTAGGTGCCCTCCAGTTTTTTGGTCATTTAAAAAGGGCACTAGAGCTTTTAATTTCCGTTAGAATGAGTCCTCTAGCGACATTCTAGAACCACTGGGTCGATACGATCACCCCTGGGGAAAAGAAAAAACAAAAAAAAACATATAAACACGCATCCGTGATCTGTCTTCTGGCAAAAAATACAATCATTTTAGTTAAGATTCTTTGACTTATAGGGGGTGTTTCCCCCTATTTTCTAAAATAAGGCAAATTTTCTCAGGCTCGTAACTTTTGATGGGTTAAACTAAACTTGATGAAACTTATATATTTAGAATCAGCGTAAAAATACGATTCTTTTGATGTAACTATTGGTATCAAAATTTTACATATTATTGGTATCCATTTTTTTACAGTTTCGGTTACCATTCAGCCGGGTCGCTCCTTACTACAGTTCGTTACCACGAACTGTTGGAAACTAGTCCTAAAGAAAATAATTTACTTTCAGATGGTAAATAACTTATGTCATTTTTTGAGAATTTTGTCACTTTTTTTTAGAATATCTGCGTGATTGCAAGTTGTCACTTGACTACTTTGAGAGCAACCATCCCCCCCCACAAAGAAAAAATAATACCACGGACTTGGTCAGATTGGCTTCCGAATTACTCATATGTCGGTAGCTTAGTTTAGTAAGCTTCCTCTTCTTTGTCACTACATTCTAGACTAGAAACTAATCAAATACATTAAATGTCATAGATCTGTTCTTAAAATCAGTCGAGTGGAGTTATATCTCTTAATCATATTGTTCTAAATCAGTACTTGAAAACTACTATATAGGGAAACACATTAAAAACCAAATAAAAGAGCAATATGTTTAACGAATGAAAATATTACCCCTCAATTAACAATATGATCATGTTGTCTCTTATCACTGTTCCTTTAAATCGTCTTTGCTGAATCGAATGGGAGGAAGAAGAATTTAGGGGAAATTGGAACTTCTTGGGAGGGTGCAGAGGGAGGCTTCAAATACATTAGGATGGAGGATGGGCGTGCGTAGCTGTGTTGGCTTCCGGCGGCTTGGTGCTGCAGTGAGTTGGTAGTAGTAGCAGTAGCAAGATGTAAATAAATTTTTGCTTTGTTTGCTAAACAGGATTTTCCTTGGTTTTCAAAATTAGGAAGTTAGTCAAGAGTTGGACCACGATAAACAAATTAACTACCGCAAAATTTAAATTCTCCGGAATATTAGCCACATTTGGACCAAAAATTGATTGTCTATGACAAAACACGGAACTAATCGGTGACATGAGCTAATTCATTACTTTAAAAACCGTTAGATATTTCCCTTTTTAATCAAAACTACATCCTTTTTCGACACTAACCATCTCCCGGCAAAAAAAAAAAAAAAAAAAAAAAAAAAAAAAAAAAAAAAAAAAAAAAAAAAAAAAAAAAAAAAAAAACGCAAAAAAAGAACACAAAACGGAAAGAAATGAGGCACAGTAGTACTACCCGTGGAAAAGTCCTGTTTTCCATTTTGCTTACGGTATGGGGCTGTCAAGAATTACCAGCAATGGTATTTCAACAATACATTTTGATTTCAATTTATTTTCACGAGCTTCAGGCCTTTTTTTTCAAGTCGGAAAAAAACATGTTCTTGCAATAAAAAATCCGTTTAAATAGTCTTTTAAATTTGGCTACTATTGACAGTGCTTCACCGTTACCTAGATTGCAGCTACTTGTCAAAATATAGGTATTTTCAAGGAGCCAGTTTTTGTCGGGAGAAAACGATTTTTCGGATCTGTTTGAGGGGGAGTTATTCCACCCCCATAACCCCCTATACGCAGGTTAGTTCCTTCAAGGTTAAGCGCGCACAGGTCTAGCCCATAGAAGGGGGGGGGGATATATGATTTCCCAAGAGTGGAGGCGTAGAACAATATGTGCGTATTTCCAAGGAACAATTTTTCTATCGATAAAACGATCCTTCAGACTTATTTGGAGGAAGATCTCGTCCCCATACCCTGTGTGCAGGTTAATTATTTTAAGGTTTAAAAAAATTGTTAGGGTACATATATGGCAGGACCATTTAAAAAAAAGAGAAAAAAGGAAAACAACCTGTTAAAACGACTAAGTTCTTACTTGATCCTTATTTTTTTCTTGTTTATATTTTTTTCAAATATGAAGGCGTCTAGGGCCTATTACGGCGCAATACCGGACAAAAAGCAGCACATCAAAACTACTTTAAGGTCGCCGTTAACACCTCCAAAAATGTATTGACAAACGACATACCCCAAAGGTACATCGACAGCTGAAATATCTTCGACTGACACATCAATGTAATTAATTGTATGTATACCAGCCCACACGTTGGGGATACCCCCCCCCCCTCCATTCCTATTTTTTTAAGACTTTGGGTTTTATAAAAACATATTTTTGTACAAAAGGTTTGAAAATAAAATTAGCAGTATTTAATTTTCCAATATTGATGGATGAAATATTGCCTGCAGCTAGTACAAATATTCTGATGAAACGAACAAACAAAAATTTAAACCTTGTCATAGTTTACCGTTCGAAACGGTAAAACCTTGAAAGGTTTTCCATCCCACACTTCTCATGAAAGTGAATATACAGGTCCTGCACGCTCAGCTTCGGAAAAAAAAAATCCGACCGAAAATGCAATTTTGGGCTGCCTCCAAAACCCTAAATTTGTACAAAATTATTTTCGAAATCAGGTTATGATTTTTTCGAAAGCTAAAACATGGGTTAACATTTTCTATTATCAAAACATAAGAAGTAATTCATATTAGTTATCAGCCAAAATATGCATTTAAGTTGTATTTTATTCCCTCTTTTCAGAGAATTCCTAATTAACTTCTTGTATTTCTATGACAGAAAGTCACAGTGGTCTTTTTCATCCTCTTCTGTTCTTTCAAACGTCGAAGAATGAAAAGACATGGAGCACTAAGAGGGTACTCTTGCAAACGTCTTACGCAACTCAATTGTTAAATTACTCGCATACGTGTATTTTCAATCATATCAAAATTTACAGTCATCTTAGATACAGAACCACCGATAAAGTAAGGTACTTAAAATAAATCAGTTTCAAATAACAGCTTAGATAAAGCCATGTCCATCGCCAAAACCTGGCATTCTCATATGATCTGGATCTGGCATTCCCATTCCACGAGGCGGCTCGCGACGACGTGGCATTTCGAACGGTGGCGTCACTTCATCTGGATTCATTGGCCCAACTGGGTCAAAGCGCGCTCCAGGGGGAACAGCACCACTGGAAAGAAAAATATTATTTTTTATTTTTTAAGTCTATTCGTCCCTGTCCGTGCAAAAAAGACCTGGCAAATGATTCGATGCCCTAAGCGCCGTCAATGACTCGGAGGATATTGAACCTTTTTAATCACTAATGCGTGTAATGTAGAATACAAGATAAAAACTAAGTTGTTCTAATAATTTTGGGCTCAAATAGTATTATTTTACGATCTTCCCCTCTTTCATACTATTTATTATCTATTTCATTGGCTATTTTTTATTTTTTATGAAAGAACAGCATATAACTAGAATAAGGGCGTCTTTCTATTGAGTTTTCAGGTTGATGAAGACCCTCTGTTCAGCTTCCCTCGGCCAAGTTGCTTATATTCTCTCTTGTTGTTGTTATGTTCCGCGTAATAAATTAGTCGAATTGAGTTGCGTATTTCAAGTCGCTCTATCTCCAGTGACCTCTGCTAGGTTTTCTGTGTTGAGCCAACTTGTTTAAGGCCCTTACACAATGAAATTTTACTAATACCGAGATTTAGCAGGCGCTGATTTGAGCGAATCGGACTTCCATAAAATTTCTGACTTGCTGAAATATTCTATGAAAAATTTTGATTGGCTTAAATTAGCGCTAGCGAAATAATGGCATCACTGAAATCTCACTATGAATGGGGCATTAAGGAACGTTTGTTAAGTAAAATGGTTTAAACTGACTGAGATTTTGTGAGGAACCTTGCCTGTAAGATTTCCTTCTGTTGGATTCCTGAATGTTACTAATTTGACTGTTTCAACACCAGTAATAGAAGCAGAGAATGCCAAATCTGTGTCTTTCCTCAATTAATAATAACAAATAAAGATATATACATATACATAGTCTCACTGCGTAAATGAAGTTATATGTGGCCCAGATGCACACTTTTCAACATCCAAATAAAAGAGGTATAAAAAAAGCAATACAAGAGGTATGCAAAAAAGCAATGCAAAAGGCAAAAAAAGCAAAATTGAACGGACCGAACCATTTAGTCACAGAAAAAGGACGATGAATTTGAGCATTCACAATTGAATGAGTCACCTCCCAGCAACACACAAATATCTGTTCTACACATCAAGTCTGGAGAAAAAAAAACACGTAATGCAAATCGTCCTTTAATGTGTCTACATAATTGTAAGATCAAGACAAGGGGCTTTGATTTGAACTGACTTGAGTCAAGTCCCATTCGTCCTTGAAGGTCATATTTGGGCCTCTTCTTTCACCAGTCTGCTGATGTTACTCCTATATGAACTTCTATCATCGGCCAAGCGGAAAAGTTGAGCGACGAGAAGTTCCCTTCCATCTCTTCGGAGGGCGCCCTGTAGGTAAAAACTATGTACCGGCCTTTAAATGTCTATTGTCAAGAGTCGAGTGCTTTGAATACGCTTTCTGTGTCCAAGCCATTTTAGTTGCTGCAGTTTATTTTTGTCAAGGATGATTAGAATAACCTTGAGATTACAGATAAGCTTCATTTTGGAGATTGTATCACGAAAAGTGATACCAGAGATTTGGTTTCAAAGGCAGCGACACGGTACTGATCATCTGTTATTAGAGTCCAAGATTCACAGGCATAAATGGCAATAACAGTTGCTAAGCGAGTTGATCCGGTGTTGTTCCCTCCACATGGGCATCGGTTTTTAAAGTTGACCTAGCAAATGCAAGCACAGCTCGATTTTTCAAAGCTTTTCTATGAAAAGGTTTGAAATCTATGAAGGAGGTGGTAAATATTGCGGTGTCGTTCAAGATATATTTCCATATTCTGACGGACTGTGAAAATCTGATCGACTGTTGACCTACGGATTAATACCCACTTGGCATTCTGGGATGATTGCAGAGCCTATTGCTCTGATACGCCCTAGCCTGACTCTTGTCAGTATTTATTCGGTATGGTTGGTCAATCTGATTTATCGATGGTTGTCACAAACTGCTTTTGAACCTTCCCTATGGAGAGGAACGCTTTTCGTGACTTCACATCTTGCTGTGGGGAAGTGACCTACGTCACATGCAACTGCGGTGATTTGATGATAAAGATCACTGAGGGGTTCACAATTGACTGAAATTTTCAATGTCAGCATTATTTTATATTTGGGGCCCGTCAGTATTCAGAACCGCCTATTTAATGCAGGAGCTGGAGTCAGTTCAAAAACGGGCAACCAGGATCGTCCAGAGTAATAGAGACATTTACTACCATAATGCCCTAGCAACCCTTAAACTCCAAAGTTTGGAACTCCGTTTGAATGACCTTATCCTGATGCTTGGCAAAATGCTACTTTCTAGCCCTGCTCAGCGTGACATTTTACCCCCAGAAGCCCTGACAGCCAACCGTACCAGAAAGAAGCTAAAACCTGTGCCTGTGCGTGAACGAACCGCAATGAGAACTATTTCGTCCCTTTTCTTACGTCAATATAAAATAGTGCATAGTAACATGTTTTTTATTTCAATATCAAAATAGCCACTTGAGCTACCATTGCTGTTTAAATAAACCTTTTTCTCTTTCAATTGTCAATTGACTGGCAATTGACAATTGACTACTTTAATTTCTGAGCAAAAGGAGGTATGGGGATATGCTTGAGCCTGAAGCGTTCCGGGGAAACTAGATAGCACAGTTGGCTAAGGGAGGATGGTCGAATTTATTTCATTCTCAAAATACTCTTGCCATCTAGATCGGATTCTATCCGTGGATTATATCTTAATTTATTGCCTTGACTTATAGTTCATTAGTCATATAGCAGGTCCTTATCTTATCCACCTCTTTGAAATAGTGTTAAAAAAAAACTCTTCAGAATAGATTATCGGAGATAAGAAGGCCTAGAATTTAGTTTTGCCCTTATTTTTATTACCAGCTGCGTAAGGCTGTTCTGTAATAGTTTAGTCTTTGTTTTACTTACACATCATTTAATTCTACTGAAAAAAAAAGTAATATCATTCAGAATTTTAAATTCTGCAAAAAAATAATAATGATTTTACTCGAAATGATTAAATTTTCAGGGTAAAAAAAACATAAGCTTACTAAATTCACCTGAACTTTACTATGTAATCTTAGTCAATTAGTTCTATTAAGGTCGTTGCGAAATCTGAATTGTATTAGAATGGTACAACAATAAAAGAAAAACAAACAACAACGTGGACAGACTCAAACAAACTAAATTAGAAACAAAAACAACATTTTTTTTAATATTCCACGCTACGTTTCGAGAAATTCCTAGCCCCCTAAGGCACCACAACACATATTCCCAGAACAAATCTATTCAATTAATAATTTCAAACACTAAAAATTACCGTGGGAGTCCATGACTTCCTTCCCAGTCTGGGCGTCCACGACCAAAAGGATCCATTATCATTCCTCCTCTACTCCTCCCCGTAGGATCTAGATCACCACGTCCATAAGACCAACGACTGAAAAGAACAACAATATTTTCTAAAGACAACTGAAATTGCGGGCAAAGCGCTCATTTCTTTGATAGCAACTTAATATCACGATCGCACCTAGAGAGGGGGATATTCCTGTCAGCCCCCTCCCCCAAGAACTTCAGAAAATATATGATAATGCTTGCTTTACGAGTAACCGACACATTTAAAAACATAATTTTTATACAAATAGAAATATCAAAAGAATCAGATTTTTATGCTGACGTTTAATATATATATTTCATGAAGTTTAGTCACACAACAAAACACAACACAAACAAATGTTACGAGCCTGAGCTCCTATCTCCAAAAATGTGGAATTTTGCATTTTTTGCAAGAAGAAAGATCACGGATGCGTGTTTATTTTATTTTTTTTCCCAGGGATGAGTGTATCGACCCAGTAGTCCTAGAATATAGCGAGAGAAATCATTTGAAAGGAAAAAAAAGTTCTAGTGCCCTTTTTAAATGACCAAAGAAATTGGAGGGAGACTAGGCCCCCTCCCGCACTCTTTTTCCCAAAGTCACCCGATCAAAATTTTGAGATAGCCATTTTGTTCAACATAGTCGAAAAATCTACTATGTCTTTGAGGATGATATAATTCCCCACAGCCCCCGGGGGAAGGGCTGCAAGTTGTGAACTTCGCCCATCGTTTACATATAGTATTGGTTATTGGGAAATATACAGACATTTTCAGGGGGTATTTTTTCTGGTGGAGGGGGGTCAGGGGGAGAAAGTTACGTGGGAGAATCTTTCCATGGAGGAATTTTAGAAAGGAATTTTTCATGAAGGGGGTGCCGGATTTTCCAGCATTATTTAAAAAACGATCAGAAATTAACAAGAAAAAAAACAAGTTTTTTCACAAAAAAAAAATCAACTGAAAGTAAGGAGCAACATTAAAACTTCGAACGAAAGGAAATTATTACGTATATGAGAGGTTTCAACCCCTCGTCAATGCCTCGCTATTTACACTAAAGTTTTTTTTAGTGCTTTCAAAAGGGCTATTTTTTCTAACCAAACCTTTGTGATTCAGGGATCATTCTTAAAGAATTGGAACGAAATTCGAACTTTAGCGTAAAGAGCAAGGTATTGACGAGGGGAAAGCCCCCTCATATACGTAATAATTTCTGTTCGTTTTAAGTTTTAATGTTGCTCCTTACTTTCAGTTGATTTTTTTTTTATTATTTAATTATTCTTGAAGCTCCCCTCCTACTTTAAGGAGAATCCCAGAGACGATCCTTGGTTTATCCAGCACTGAGCACTCAACTTATTGGGTTCGAAGTCAATTGAAACTAATTGCTCACAAAACATTTGTTTTTCCTTTGCATATATTAAACGTTATATTTTATCATATATTGAATATTATATTTTATCATATATTAAATATTATTTTTACCATATATTAAATATTATTTTAACCATATTTTAAATATATATTTTACCATATATTAAATGCTAGATTTTAATTTCAAAAACAAAAGGTATACTAGTGGGGGAAAAAGTGTTAAGTAGTCGAAAAGGTAAGGTAGCCTCCCCCATTACACGTTTCTATGAGAAATTACGTACCAGTGAAAAAGGTCAAACAGAAATTATTACGCATATTTCATCTATTAAATAGTATATTTTATCATACATTAAATATTGTATTTTATAGCATAATATTTATTAAAATACGGCAAGTATTGAATATACTGATTGGCAAAGAGCTTTCAATCTTTGTGGTTTGGATGAAAGAGTTGTGGTTTGGAAACATTTTATTTTATAATATAATATTTATTACGACACTACTGAGATTGAAAAGACTGATAGGCAAAGAGATTTCAATCTTCGGTTGAAACTCATCAATTCTTATTTCCTTCACGTAATAACACAAAGTAAAAAAAAAACTTAGTTTAAAATACCAAGGACAGTAAAAATCAATAAATGTCAGAAATCATTAGAAGACCCGGGATTTCGTTTTTTTATGAAAAAGATCTGCTTTTGCAGTTATGCAGTTTTAACACTAAGCGGACGTCAAGTTTAAAAATAAATAACGTGTGCGAAAAATCCCACAAAATGATCGAAAACAATATGTCATCATATTGTTACCCCAATTACCCAATTATTGTACCCCAATCCACCTCCCCACAAAAAAGAAGCTAACAAAGACGTGCATCATCTTCGCACAGCAAATCTGTTGAGTGAAGGGGGAAAAATAAGGGAAGAGAGAGAGAGAGAGAGAGAGAGAGAGAGAGAGAGAGAGAGAGAGAGAGAGAGAGAGAGAGAGAGAGAGAGAGAGAGAGAGAGAGAGAGAGAGAGAGAGAGAGAGAGAGAGAGGGGGAGACAGTTTTAACACTAAGCGGACGTCAAGTTTAAAAATAAATAACGTGTGCGAAAAATCCCCACAAAATGATCGAAAACAATATGTCATCATGAAGCTTAAAAAAGTGGATGTTTCCTGATTGCAGTGGAAAAAGACAAGCAAAGCAATCAAATAGCAATAAGCTGAGTAGAAAATCAGGTGATTGAATTAGTGAATTTATGAAAGAATATATCCGTAACATGGTGTTACTAAATAGAAACTGAAGTGAAATATTATCTGTCATGGAATAGCTGGCAAGCTGTGCATTTGATTTTTCTAATATTGAAATTATTCAACATTAAACACTCCAGATTATTTTAGTTAATTGACTTGCAAGCCCAAATTTTCTTTGGAAAGAGCAGCCCGACTCGGAATGACTCTTGCTCATTAGGAAAAGGACTTGACGACCTGTCAAGGGACTTTTAGGGGGTGAAACAAGGGACCAAAGTGGGAAAGGAATTTGACTGCCATTCATGGTCAAAATATTCCTTTGACCACGAATCAGAGACTGTGGCAAAGTCACCCTAAGAATCATCATACTCATGAGCCTCAGAAGGAACTCATTTTCCCTGGACACAGGTTTTCTTTGTTTTCCATTTTCTTTTTGTTCAAACTTTCAATTATGTTCATTTAAAGTAAGAAACGAAAAGTAATTTCAAGACTAGAAACAAGTAAAGACAATCCATAAGACTTCAGCTTGCAAGCTAACTCATTGAAGCTAACTCAAATGAATGAACTAATTTATTCACTTCTTCGACTTTTTATAGAGAATGGTGAGCACACTTATCAGGTCCGACTTCCTCTTTCGTATACCCTTTTCTGTCCTGTCTTTTTCTTCCTTTCATTTCTTCATCTTCTCGCTTTTTCATGGCACCCTCTAGAAAGGATTTGGCCAAAGCGATGTCCACGGAATCGCTTAGAGCCACTGCTCTTTGTAAGCAATCGGTGGCTCCTTTCAAAAGGGCACCAACAATTGCTCATTTTTGTTTTTCAGGGGCCCACTTTTTTTGTAATGATTCCTCAAGTCTATCTAGCTCTTTTTTGCTTGATATGTCAACTTAGTTCGGTTCCCTTTTTTTCTCTTGGTCTTGGACGCTTCGTTCAGCTTGTTCTTTTGCCTTGCTCTCCACTTAGTCTTGGTATCTTGACCAAGCTGACCTAGCAAAAGTCACCCATTCTTCGGGAATAGGAAAACTTTTGGGTTTGCCTTCATATGTGTTCAGTTCGTCAACATATACAACTTCGCATTCAGGACTTTTTCTGACATAGAGGCTCTATCCGACGGAAGAAGTGTTCCTGAGAGTGAAAAACCCCTCTCTACGTCAGCACTGGTGTGCGATAATGTCAACAAAGCTTTTACAAGCTTCAACAAAAGCGTATACTTTTGACAACCAAAAGTATCCGTCATAGTGAAGATCTGATGCCAAGAATGGTTGACACGTGGTGACGTTGGTTCTACTGAGCTCTCGGCTTAAAGCAATATCCATTCACTTTGAAAATTGTCAACACTTACTCCTAACGAGGTCTCTCAAAAAAGCACAACTATATCTGGCAGACTTCTACTCTTTTTTGTGGGATCCAGGTACGTAAGCGTTTCGAGAAGGCTATTAGAAGAGATGGGGCACTTCTCGATCAGATGTTTGGCAGCTGCTTTAAAATGCCTTCGTGTCCTTCAACAAAATCCGTGTCTTTTTGCTAAAGTGAGGTTCTGAACATCGAGCACAAGCTCAACCTGCTCATCTACAATAGTGTTCTGCATATAGCTGTCCAAGTTCTCAAGGAAAATGAGGTTTTCCTCATCCAGCTGTCCAAGTTCTCAAGGAGAATGTTAGGTTTCAGAAGTCTTGCCAAAACAGTGAGAAGCAAGTCTCTTAGCTCGACATGAAGAGCGTGCACAAGGGGGGGGGGTCGTTCTTCTGAAACGCTGCTATGAATTTCGTGAGAAGCTCGGGTACACGAATTCGAGTTCCGCAAACAGACGTTTCTTTTTTAGGTAGCTTACAACTTGAGGTACTTTGCTGACGACGCGACATTCTTCAAATGTTTCTTCTATAGCACGTTATGCTAAACATACCCCAAGAGTGCCGGCCGCTGATCAATCACTTGGCAAACAGCAGAACCCAACGTCTGTCACCTTGATGGGATGTTCTGAATGCAACTATTATATGGGAAGCCCCCCTTTTTCTGGCATTCTCTCAAAACATATTATTATTTTTTTATGATGCAAACTGTATTTTTCACTATATTCACTTCTTCAATGAACATTTCAGAAAAGTAAATAATCCTAAAAAAACAAATAAACATTTTACTATGCCAAGAAAAGGCAATCTTTCTGACCTTATCATAAAGGGTTGTGATTTTCTTCTTTTTACTCTCTTTTTGGGTGGTCTAGACTTATAGAATTTTTTCAAAATTTAGTGGAGGGTCCTTGCCCCCCTTCTAAGCGAGATTTTATTAACTTGACTTGGCGACAGTTTTTACGTCGATTTCAGTTCACTGAATATGTTAAGTCAAATGGCAGGAACACAAATAGGACCTTTTGTTATTTGTCAAAAAACAATTTGGCAAAGTGGGGACATTTCATCAACAAAACTGATAGTGCGTGACTGAGAATCTTTAAAATGAGACTTAACTATAAGGGTTTCTTGTGATTGATTTGAAGTGTGCAAGGCCCTAATAGAAAGGAGAAGGATCATCCCCAACCCCTGGATATGTCAGTCCAACTGATAAATGTTAAGGACGCGATCAAAAACTTGCGATGAAAAATAAATGCACAGCTTATGCAAAATTAATCTGTTAACATTTTAAGATTTTGCTTTGGAATTTCAAATTATTTCTTTTTTTTTCCATACTCCTGTGTCATATCATCATTACTAATTTCCAACAGGCAACAGTCTGTTGTCTAATAAGTTTTTACACTACGTTTCTAGCTCATTCATATAAGCACTAGCTAAATCGAATTTTGAAACGGCAAAAAAAAGGCTTTAGCAACAATTTCAAAGAAGAAGCGACCAAAAATAACAGGCTAAAATAAGTGTGACTGTCAATAATTCGTGTTTTTGCCATCTGAATATTCCATCCATGGAACTCCCCTCTTCTCAGCCAACCAGCTATTAGTTTATTAACTAATATTTAGAGGGAAAGAATATAGAATTTGTAAAATTGGGATACAAGTCAAATTGAACAAATTAATACTGGTTCGGTTCATTTTATTAAGCTAGAAGAAATTCTCTATCCTTGAATATTACCACAATGCGATCAATCCATCCCACCCACCCTATAAGCCAATTGGCCTATAGACCAATGTTACTCATAAATTCCACCCACCATATAGGCCAACTTTGTGTTGTTATTAGTTGCCTATGATTACAACAATTAACAGACACTTTGGCCTCACATAAAACTTCCCACGGATTTGTTGCTTCTTTTTGAACTGCAAAAATATAACTAAGAGACCAGTACATCCGGAATTGCAGAGAAGCTATATTGTCTAAAGAAGGTCTTTCAACTATATTATTTTATCAGCTTGGTTTCAATTGTACCATGCTCCCAAATAGGGAATTTTACGGACTTTTAGGGGAGTTAAAGGGCTTTCTGCATAAAAAGGGACTTGGAAGGGACTTCATTCAAAAAGGGACTTCAGGGACTAACTCCAAGCCCTGGAGCAGTCATACAATTGTTTTTACATTTTATCCCTTTAGCTTTTCAACTTTATTCACATACCAAAAGAATACTTATTTTCTTCTGATTCCGAAATGTCGCTTTTATTATTTAATTTTTATCATATTAAGTATAAATGTTAAAATTAATTTTTGTTTCAGACAGGAAGAATTCCGTGTCCGGGAAGTCTCCCGGACACGATGCATTCAAATGTCATAAAACCCCTTAATGAAAAACCCACTGATCACCTTTGTGGTTAGTGCATACTGTTTAAAAAGGACAAACATTTCCAAATTTACCGAATTCTTTTTTGCCTTTTTTTACGGTTTAGCATAGCACCAATGGTTATACTTTGCGTGTGGTTTGTTCAATACACAATTTTATAGCAACCCAAAGAAAAATCGTAGAAAAACCTGGTATTCAGACATGAATACTTCAGTTGGGGCCGGAGGACAAAAATGTTTTCTTTTTGATGTCCTTGCTTTAAAAAATTGTTATGGTTATCTGAACGCCCAGAAAGTCATCCCTGGAAGCGAGTTTTTATTTCGATAAAGAAAAAAAAACCGATGAATAATTCATCTTGAAGAAAAAAAACTTAAAAAAAATTCTTCATCTCCAAGTGCACTAGAGAGTAAAAACAAATTTTGATTTATACGACTGAAAAAAAAACTGGGGCAGCTATGACATTTGCTCTTCAGTAGCTAGAATAAAATATTTCATGATTGTCCCACGCTTTTATTCTCGAAAAATCTTCAGGAAATTCTGATTTTTTTTTTTAATTTTGATTTTTAATACATATGGAGGTAAAAACATTTCGAATTTTTTTTTTTAATATTATTATTTTGCTCATTACTTTCAAAATTTCTTATGGTTATCTGAATGCCCAGGGAGTAATCCCTGGAAGCGTGTTCTTATTTTGACGTCCTTGTTACTTTGAGGCAAGGTGGTTCTGATAAGATCTGAAGTCTGGTTGCAATGGTAACCAGGAAACAGCACCTTTGTCAACATTGCTACTGTCAGCGAATACTTCAAAAACTAGTAATCAGGAATTTAAAAATCAATTTTGTTATTTTTATGCTAAATAAAAAATCAAATCAAGAATTGGTTTTTCCACGGAGTACTCACAGAACCCACAGACAAAAGGATAGGACTAATAATCCATTTCTAACCTTAATCAGCCTCCCCTCTTTCAAAATACTCTGAATTGTTTTGACAAAACTATAAAATTCACGAGAATGATAATGTAAACCAAAGCCAGGAAAAAAAAAAAGTAAAATACAAATATTTCGGTCGAGAACTCCGTTCAACCATCCTCATAGCAAAAATAAGAATAAAAAAGTTTCACTTATTATTTTTCTTTACCTAGTTTTTCTTTGTACCCCAATGTTTTCTCATTTTGTCGTGCTTAGCCAATATGGTCTCAAATATTAAATCCAAACTTTTCCGACCTAAAAAAATCTCTTGTTTTTGGAAATATTCTCTAAACCGGTTTAATGTCTTCAAACCGATTTAAAGACTTTCCATAACTAAAAGGATAAAAAGGATACATTAAAAAGGAAATGAGAGTATTAGAAAACGGGTAAAACTTTTAATAAGATAGCGAACTTAGTTGAAAGTAACCTAGTGAAAAAGGAGAAAATTTCACTGCCTAATTAAGAGTATTGCCCAGTGATCCCTGTTGAATGACTTATAATGAACAAAAAAAGGTGCAAATATTCTTTTGTGATGATCATACAAAATTGTTCTGCCCCCTTCCAACAACACAGAATTCTATCCCCCCTTTCTTCAACAAAACTGTTACTGCAAGTTTCAACTCAATCCCCCAGTCGCGAGACAAAAAGGGGTAGACTTAAAAAAGCTATAAACCCTATCCATATTCAAATCCTTATCCAACCCTTATCCTTAGCAAACCCAAATCCAAACAGTCAATTTCTTTGCCCACATACTCACGTAAATTAGTCTAATGTCAATTTTATTCTACTAATATAAATTTTACTTAAAATATTATCAATTATTATATTACAGCAATATATATATATATATATATATATATATATATATATATATATATATATATATATATATATATATATATATATATATATATATATATATATATATATATATATATATTTGGTATTTTCACTAGAGGCCACAAATAAGATTTTTGACATTTTTGCAGGAATTATTATTCATTTGAATATTTAAGCAATAAAAAACCCATAAAACTACAGTGTGAAGTAAATAAAGTATATTCATCCTAGCTAAAATAAATTAAAGGTAGTCTCCGAGGATTTTAAACAGCTTATTCTATTCGAATAGTAGGTCATATCCCCTGCCACTTAAGAAGTACATTTATCTGGACAAATACGACTTTAAATGGACATCTTTTTAAGAAGAATCTTCTCACTTTCCAACATTTAAAAGAAAAAAAACAGATAGGCCCTCTTTTTGGGCATGTAATAATTCCACAAATTTTACTTACTCATCTCTCTGACTCGGTCCTCGTTCGACACGAAGGGGATCACGAGGAGGACTTTTCGGTCCACCCGACGATACTACTTTCGGCAGTTGAGCCTTCTCTTTTTTCTTGAACAGGGGCTGAATTACATCCTTTTCAATCCGAGCAACCAATAAATCGCGATGGTGAAAAGCCTCGTTTAATCGAGAATAATCGTCAGTCGCTTCATCAAGTCGGAACGCCACGCTAGCATCGATTCCATTATCACCTTGGAAAAACGAAAGTCAAAAATAGAAAATATTGTGTATAAAGGATTTGCGAATTTTGTAATTACTGTTACTGAAAGTCTACCTAAATTTATCTAAATTTAATTATTTACTGTAGCAAATCCTATCCTTTGTTTAAGCAATAGTTATTCAGTAGTGTTCATTCATTGTTTACTAAACAGCCTGTTTTGTGGCAAAACCAGGATTCAAAGTCATTCATAATATTTTTAAGATTCAAGGTCAGAATATTTGAATTTACGTCTAAATCGCAATATTCCACATGAAAAAGATATCGGAATAAAAACTGTAAAAATTACTAAATAAAACTATGGGTATTAAACAATTATGATTGCTTTTTCAAATTAAACGTTCCAATTCAACAAAAAAATATCGGAAAAAAATAAACTGTAAAAATTACTATGTAAAACTGCGGACACTAAACAATTATTATTGCATTTTCAAATTCAACGTTCAAATTCAACAAAAAGATATCACAAAAAAATATAAACCGTAAAAATTACTATGTAAAAATGCAGGTACTAAACAATTACAATTGCATTTTCAAATTCGACGTGAATTCGCATTGAAAATTAAACAATTTAGCTCTTCTGAATAAAAAGATTAAATTTTGTTCTTTAGTTACTTATTTCTGTATGATTTGTCCCATTTGACGGGGAACGGAAGAGGTGATCTGGACCACCGAAGTCTTTCCTGACTACATGGCTAGCCGTTCAGAACTACATAGAAAAACAGAGAAAAGAAAAACAAAATGAAATTATCAGAATGGTTAGCCTGATCAGACTTTCTCTTGCTAGAATTGAGAGCCTTAGGGAATACCTTATACAGATCGAGTGCAGATGAAAAGATAGATCAACACTGATTAATCTACCAGATAAAAAAAGAATTAAACAAATAGATCAGAAAAAACATCCTTCTATATTCATATTTTTCAGAGGAAAAATGACACACGCACAGGATCTTCTTCTGTGTGTAGAAAATAGAAATGTTTTTTTTTTTTTCACTATTTGCTTAATGGATTGTTACCAATCCCTAAGATTCATAAGGCTTCGGAGGAAAACCATCAAAAACAGAATAATAATATTAAATTCAAAATTCCAAAAAAGTTCAATTTCCAAACAAATACTGTATTAATTTTTGCAACGGAAATAAATGTTTTCAGGCTCCAAACTTCCCAAGAAGGTAGTCCGATCTTGGCCCATTTTCCTGTACAATAATAAAAGAAACTTCACAAACATTACTGTTACTGCTGGTCTAGTTTTAACTTTCTAAATTTAAATTTGATACTTCCAAAAAATGACTTACGTTATAAATAAAGAGGGGTCTATCAAATACCATACGACTGTAACAAATACTATCACCCTAATCCATCTGAGAGCTTTAAGGTCTTCCGGACCTGTAGTGCTCTTGGGTTGATGACTGTAAGTCGAATCTACAACTTTTTAAAATTAAATTGATGCTTCCAAAGAATGACTTACGTTATAAATAAAGAGGGGTCTATCAAATACCATGCGACTGTGGCAAATACTATCACCTTAATCCATCTGAGAGCTTTAAGGTCTTTGAGACCTGTAGTGCTTTTGGGTTGGTGACTACAGTCAAATCTCCTAACTTTTTAAGTTTAAATTTGATGCTTTCAAAAAATGACTTAAGTTATAAATATTTAAAAATGAAGAAAAGTAGCAGAAAAACAGATCTAAATACCGAAAAAAGGAAGAGGAAGAAAAGAAAAAAGATGACGAATGTTTTGGCTGGACATCAATTAATTCGTATTCGGTATCAAATAAAGAAACAAATAGTGAGCAGAAAGAGGGGGGTCCCCTCTTCAGCAGACGTCCAGGGCGTGGCACCTAGATAAGCTAACTCTCATCAGTTTTCTTAGTGACAAATAGCGACACTAGAAACTTCCCAAAAACCTCCAAGGTCAACTATGGAAGCAAATAGAGATGAAACATGATTTTATGGAAGCTGTTTAGTATGCTTTAATTTTATTTGTATTCGTGTTAGGAAGTAAAGTTTGTGTGAAAGCTGCCTCATATATTTTATTTTGGAATTATTATTTTTATATTCTTGCATCTCTAGATATTCGATTACAGGTTTTAGTTGTTTTGTTTTTTTTAACCACATATTTTTAAACTTTGTTTCTGGTTTTTAAGGTAAAGAAACTTAAAAAACAGAATCAGAAAAATGAATAAAAACAAGTTAATTAGCGAGACTTTATCTTATTAGCTAGGTTCAATCGTTCACTTTAATTGACGACACTAAGCTCTGTTAACTCGCTTTCGTCTCTGTTTTGGACCACCAAAACAGACTGCTGTTTAAAAACCTGTATGGTTTTTAACGCTGAACTGTAACGATGTCAACTAGAAGGATAAGAGAAAAGCGCTGCTTATCAAACAGTTCGTGGTAACGAACTGTAGTAAGGAGCGACCCGGCTGAATAGTAACCGATACTCTAAAAAATGGAATATTGATAACAATAGTTACATCAAAAGAATCGCATTTTAATGCTGATTTTAAATATATAAGTTTCATCAAGATTGGTCTTACCCATCAAAAGTTACGAGCCTGAGAAAATTTGCCTCATTTTAGAAAATAGGGGGAAACACCCCCTAAAAGTCATATGATCTTAACGAAAATCACACCATCAGATTCAGCGTATAAGAGAACCCTGTTGTAGAAGTTTCAAGTCCCTACTGCTGCTGCTACTATAGTAGCAGTAATATACTACTGCTGCTACTAACAAAAACTTGCTGCTGCAATAAGTCACCTGAGGCGAACAGCTGCACAACTCTACTATCCTGATCTATTCGAATCTTCCCTCTTTAACTGCTTCTAGATACTTCCCATTCCCTTATACCGGTTCTTATGAAATCAAAAACCCTTCAAAGAACCGTTTAATGAAAGACCGTTTCTTTTTGTTTGGTCCCAGGAGGCAATTCTATTCTCCATTTGGGAACTATATGCTTTTGTTTGGTCCGAGATGGTAATAGGAACGAATTGAAGTTTTAGCTTTGACAACATTCACTAATGCTAGGGTCTTTCAACACAAGAGCTGCTGAGAATGCATAAGTTTGGTATCCCAGATAGTAACGGGAAAACACTAACTAGCTTTAACTGTACTTAACGCTGCTAAGGACTGCCAATATTAATGCTGCTAAGGACACTAAGAATTACACGGCCCTTGTTTTTCAGGAATCTCTCTTTAAAAATTGGGATAAACAGTCAAACTATAGCGCAAAAAGTAAGGTATTGAGGAGGGGGGCAATCCCTTTATAAGCGGAAAAATTTCTGTTCGTTTTGAGTGTTAATATTTCAACTCAGGTCTGGGGACACTTTTCTGGAACAGATCTACTGAAATGATCTACAAAAATGTGGAATTTCGCATTTTTTGCCAGAAGACAGATCACGGATGCGTGTTCGTTTGTTTTTTTTTCCCAGGGGTGATCGTATCGACTCAATGGTCCTAGAATGTCGCGAAAGGGCTCATTCTAACGGAAATTAAAAGTTTTAGTGCCCTTTTTAAGTGACCAAAATTGGAGGGCACCCTGGCCCCCTCCCACGCTCATTTTTTCCCCAAAGTAACCGGATCAAAATTCTGAGATAGCCATTTTATTCACCATAGCTGAAAAACCTAACAAGTATGTCTTTGGGGACGACTTACTCCCCCGCAGTCCCTGTGGGAGGGGCTGCAAGTTACAAACTTTGACCTGTGTTTACATATAGTAATGGTTACTGGGAAGTGTACAGACGTTTTCAGGGGGATGTTTTTGGTTGGGAGGGGGAGGAGAGTTGAGGGGAGGGGTTACGTGGGAGGATCTTTCCATGGGGGAAGAGACTTTCAATGGAGGGGGTGCAGGATTTTCTAGCATTATTTAAAAAAAAAACAATGAAAAAATAAATATGAAAAGTTTTTTCTACTGAAAGTGAGAAGCAGCATTAAAACTTAAAACAAACAGAAATTATTATGCATATGAGGGGTTTACCTCCTCATATACCTCGCTCTTTACGCTAAAGTATTTTTAGTAATTTCGACTATTTATTCTACGGCCTTTGTGATTCAGGGGTCATTTTTAAGGAATTGGGACAAAATTTGAGCTTTAATGTAAAGAGAGAGGTATCAACGAGGGGTGAGCCCCCTCATACACGCAATAAAAGCATACGAATATAGAAGTTCGCTACGTAGTTTAATTCGTAAGTTACGTATATTTTTTACTTATGAAAACGTTCGTAAAAAATTATAAGCTATAGTTGGTTTTTTAAGTAATCAAAAAATTGGAGGGTAACTAGGCTTCCTCCCTTGCTCCTTTTTTCTCAAAATCTTCCGATTAAAACTATGAAAAAGCCATTTAGCCCCAAAAAATTAATATGCAAATTTCTTTTTAATCCTTTATGTGCGGAGAGCTAAGATCAAAACATGTATTAATTCAAAAACGTCCAGAAATTAAACAAAAAAAAACAAGTTTTTTTAAATGAAAGTAAGAAGCGACACTAAAACTTAAAACGAACAGAAATCACTCCCTATATGAAAGGGGCTTTTCCTCCTCAACGCCCCGCTCTTTACGCTAGAGTTTTTTACTGTTTTAAAATGTAGAGTTAAGAGAAAGAGTCTTTCTTAACTTTAGCGTAAAGAGCGGGGCGTTGAGGAGGAAAAGCCCCTTTCATATACGGAGTAATTTCTGTTCGTTTTAAGTTTTAATCGCTTCTTACTTTCATTTAAAAAAAACTTGTTTTTTTTTACAGAAAAGAGACCAAATATAGACCTAAATAGCGAGTTATTTGGGTTTATATTTGGCTGGCTTAGCGTTAAAAACCATGAAGGCAGTCCAAAACAACGAATAAAACTAACTCGTTAATTATTAGACACCACACCTTTTTCCATGATCGCTTTTAAAGCATCAGAAACTATAGTACCTGTATGTCTGAACTTACTGTAACTAATCAGTACTTGATTAAGTTAGTTTCTGGAGAGCAGCCGTGCTGGTAATAGCTAGCTAGATAAGGTCTCTCAGAAGCCCGACCCTTTTCTATGGGTCAACCAAACCGCGCCAAGTGGCAGCTAAAATTAGATTTACTTTTCTAGCAGATACTTTTTTTTTAAATACAATGGAAACAAGAGAGCCCCTAAATCATGTTATGTCAAATATCCAAAGCATAAATAAAAAAAAAAAAATATAAAAACAGAAACATGAGAAATAGAAAAAAGCCTGAAGTATATTACCCGATTGGAGGTGCAAGTTAACAAAAAGTTCTTCTTCTGTCTTGACACCTTTCAACAGGAGAGTTTCCCCCTCATACTTTAGCTTCAGATCATAAACTTCACCTTCATTCCAATTTCCTGGTGGCACGACTGTAGTCTCATCACCGACCTAAGCAAGAATCAACATTTGCACAAAGCACCTAGTTTACACTCATAAGAACATTCTTGAAAAACCGTAATTTAAATTTAGTTACAACCAAAAAACGTTAGTTACCACATCGTAACCAAAGCAAATACAAGACACCGATAATACCTTTATAAACCTAAAACAAACTACAAATTTTGAACTGCTAGGCTGTAGACATCAAAAGTATCATACTTTTGGGGGGGGGGGTTGAAATCATATATCAATAGATGGTAAATACAGATAAGACTTAACGTTTGGTGTGGTTGTTATTAATGTTAAACGATAATGTGTATGGTTAAAAATTTTTGTTGAAAAAATCGACCTATATAATAGGTGAGGACTTATGGAATTAGATTTTTTTATATTCAGGAGTCAGAAATTTTGTGACTAATAAAAACTGAATTCCTTGACAAAATGGTCTTATTGTTTGCCAAAATCACGTGAATCCAGGAAAGAAGGAATGGACTCTTAAAGCCTTATCTTATCTGTCTTTAAAAGCCGGTGTTTAATTAAAAGGCTAAACCAGGAATTAAACAAAATCACGAAATTCACTTGAAAAAACTCACAAAAAAATGCATTAAATAATAATAACGTACCGTATATAACATACAATATACTATCTGAGGGTATAAATTTAATATATAATAATCCTAAGATCTTAAAGCTCAATACTGAAATCTCAAGACCTTGAGAATAATCCCAAAGAGTGGCAGTCTTGGGTCAAGTAAGCATAGATCTCTGGGATTAGATGTCACGGAATAGTAAAAGAAACAATATAAGTAATATAGAGCAAATCTCGGAATATTACCGATGAATATGCACGTAGATATGTCAATGAAGTCGGAAGTTGTAAGCAACATTAAGATTATGACACAGACAAGATAGAATCTGCTACCAGCTGTACGGATACGTTGATAATATTTTTGAATATTCAGCAAATGAAAGTTGTTCTTGGCAGATTTTTAATCCTGTGATCACTAGGCAAATGTTCTGCAGAAAAGAATCCTGGGTTCCACTCTCTTCCTTCATGGATTAATAGTGCGATAAGCTTTGTAAAGCTCACCGCATTTGGTAAAAATACTATAGGCGATGACCAAGCATACCTCCCCCGTCACTTTGCTAACAGCACAACAGCCCATGTATATCTTATTAATAATTCTTCACCCCTCCAAGCAGTTCATCTGGGTATTCTAGCGGGCCTAGTCATTAGAATATTAACTTAAATGTTGACTGTCTCATGATTGAAGGTCCCCAGGTTGTTATACAAAATTCATTTTAAAATAAGGCCATCAAATATGAAGAACATTGCCTTCTTAAACCCCTTCCTGTGCAGATTTTTCTTACAGCACTTACCTTGATCAGACCTAATTCTTGGGATAGAACGCTGAGGTATGAGGGATAGAAAGCTGGGATTAGTTTGTTGATGCCTCGAAACTTTTTTCTAAACACCTCAATTACTTCTCAAAATCAGAGTTCAATAACATTTGTTGCAATTTTTTTTACTGAATTTTCCTTTTATAGTTCTATCTTTAAAGGTTGGACATCTTAGAGGTAAACAGACAAGAGCTGGAGGTCAGTTGAAAATAAAGAATGTTGAAAACAGTCATAAGGAAATTAATTGCAATAATTCGAATAGTAAATTAATTGTTAAAAAAAAACACTTGTATAAAATAAACGCTAGCAATATAAACACCTAACTTAAAAATTATCTTCTAGTCAACTTACACAGGAAAAGCTATTTAGCAATGAATATCCAAGTACTCAATTTAGGGTACACCACATTCAAAGTCAAATTTTAAAGTGTCACAGAAATTTGAAGATTTTGGAATAATAATATTCATTGCAACTACCTCATCAAAAATTAATAAGAATTTCTGCTCAATGTCAAATATCTTGCTCCATCATAACCCATACTTTTATTTGATCAATCTTTAGGTCCTCCCTTAAGAAAAAAAATTCTTGTTACTCTGTTCTGTGTTCTGTCAGATTAAAAACACGAAGTTTCCTTATCTTTCATTTTCCAAAATATACAGAATCTTTTCATTAGAGATTGGATTTAGCCTGTCCACCTCTTCTTGTATCCAAGACATAGAAAAATGTTGCTTAAACTTAAAAGTGATTGAAAGAGAAAAAAACTCTCAAATAAATATTGTATTCAAATATTCAGAATAAGAAAAGAATATAATTGCACAATTAATCATCATAAATACTTATTAACTTTTTCTCATCAAAGTCTTTTCAAAATAATTGATAATTACAAATTCAGCCACTTGTATGCCCCTAAATTTCAAAAGTGGCTAACGCTATGTTTTCTTTTGCTCTCTGATTTTATAATCAGAATGAATCTCATTATTTTGTCATTGCCTGATATTTTGATACGAAAATAGTAACTAATGAATAATTATCAATAATGCCCAATAGTGTCTGGAACATACACTATACATAAAGGTATATTTGCAACAAGCTACATATTAACAGCAAAAAGATGCCAGCTGCACATATCCAATGGCAAGCTGAACTGGCTTTTAACTTCAATCATTTGAGATTATCACAGATATTCACCAAAAAAGCAAGTTATTTGAAAATTAATATTGCTTCAATTATCCTAATCAGCTTAAATAGCGACGACGACCACACTGCCTTTCCATCACAAACATCAAAAACAAAACAATAGGGAATTCTTTTCGTAAGACAGTGGAATTGTAATTTGAATGAATATTTTGGCTCTTTGTCCAAAGGCCGCCTCAGCAAAACATAAATATATAAAAGGAAAAAGACTTTCAAAAACATACAACCAATAAAACTAAAATTAAAAGTTTTTAAAACAGTCCTAGTTTCCTTATCTCAGCAAAGTTCAACCAGGACTGATAAGAAAAGTGGGGCGAAACAAGGCAATTCATTAAAATAAAAGAAGAATAATTAAAATACGTTTTTTATTGCTAATCTCGCCTTTTCGGCAGCTAACCTCAAAGGTCTTTTTGTAACTGGCTCTGGGTTAATGTCTACTGTTTTTTTTTTAATATTTTGTATAATCATTTTTAATTAAATTTGTGTAAAAAGCATCTAGTAAATATTCCCCCAAGTCTCTATTTAAGGAAATACTATTATTAATCTTAAGTTTGATTTCAATTGCTTCTCGAACTACCTGCTTTATACCTAGGTCATTAGTAGTAAGAATAGATTCTTCAAGAAGTATTTTATGGCTGGGATTTTCAAAAACATGGCTGCTTAAAGCAGAATCAAAAGAAACAGAAGTAATATTAGAATTCAGAGCTTTGGTGATATCATCTTTATGTTGTTGTAGGCGTTTCCCTAAATCCGGTGAGTTACTACCTACATAGTATTTGCCAGAGTTGCATGGTATTTGATAGACCCCTCTTTGGCCAGTATCCGGGGTTTTATCTTTACCAGAACTAAGGAAATAATTGGTTTTGAAATTATTTGTAAATACTACAAACATATTATTATGCGTGCAAAATTTTTAAGATTCATAGTGATTTTTGGGATGTATGGGAGGTAAATTATATTTGAGGGCTTATCAGGATTCTCACATGGTAAACTCAGTTTAGTTCTGCTGTGATGTGGGAATCAGAACAAAAGTTTACGGCACGATCGACGAGAGCGATTACGACAGCTCTTTTAACTTATGAGGGGTGGTTTGACTAAAAATTCAAATGCCTATTGTTTTGTGTTGGTTTTCTGTAAACAGTAAAGTTGAGCTTATCTATACCACGAATAATTAATACCTCTAGGAATGAAATTTTATTTGCAATTTTAATTTCTAAGGTAAATTAGAAATTTCTAAATATGTATTAAGGTGATCTAAGAAACCCTAAGTTCATTTTCCCCATTATTCCAAAGTGAAATTACGTCATCCATGTAACGTCCTCAAAAGATACGTTTCAAGAAATATGAATTTAACGCCCAATTTTCACTATGTTCTACACAGATATCGTCGATCGTGCCCTAAACATTTGTCCTGGTTCCCACATTACAGCAGAACTAAACTTTATCAGGGACATACTTTTTGGAAATGGATATCTTATCTTATTTATTAAAAAATACAGTTAACCATAGATTGAAGAGACTCCCGTAAAATCAATGGTAGTTTACTATGTGAGAATCCTGATAAGCCCTCAAACATAATTTACTTCCCACACACCCCAAAAATCACTACAAATCTTAAAAAGTTTGCACACAAATAAATCTGTATGTAGTATTTACCGATAATTTCAAAATCAAAAATTTCCTTGATTCTGGTAAAGATAAAACCCCAGTTGCTCGCCAAAGAGCGGTATATCAAATACCATGTGACTGTGGCAAGTACTATGTAGGTAGTAACTCACCAGAATTTAGAATGATATCACCAAAGCTCTAAATTCTAATATTGCTAATATTTCTTTTGATTCTGCTATAAGCAGGCATATTTTTGAAAATCCTAGCCACAAAATACTTTTTTGAAGAATTTGCCCTTATTAGTAATGACCTAGGCATAAGGCAGACAGTTTGAGAAGCACTTGAAATCAGACTTAAGATTAATAATAATATTTTCTTAAGTAACGACTTAGGGGAATATTCACAAAATGCTGTATGCACAAATTTATTTAAAATGATCTTACAAAATATTGAAAAAAAAAAACAGGAAACATTAACAAAAAACAAGTCACGAAAAGACCTTTGAGGTTAGCTGCCAAAAAAGCAAAATTAGCAATAAAAGTGTGTTTTTAATTATTCTTTTTTAATTTAAACAAACTGCCTTGTTTCACCTCACTTTATTTATCAGTCCTGGTTGATCTTCTTTGAAGTAAGGACACTAGGACTGTATTAAAAACTTTTTATTTTAGTTTTATTGATTGTATTTTATTTTAAGTCTTTTTTATAAATTTATGTTTTGCTAAGGTCAGCCCTTGGACATAGGGCCGAAATACTCATTGAAATAAGAAATCCACTGGCAAACGAAAATAATTCTCTATTGTTCTTCTTGCTTGGATGTTTCCTAATCGCTTATCTTAATAAACTGGCACTAATAATTGGGCCCTATGGTGTGACAAGTTTTTCAAAAGTACTACTCATTTCACAGATTTTTGATTTACAAAAAAAAAAAACAACAATTGAAATTTATAGGTTGTTTTGAAATAATAATGTTATAATTTAAATTTGGCATCAAAAACCACTAGCCAGTAACCCTATCTATTAGCAGTCTGGATTTGCTTATTAAGTCAAACAAATTCTTGTCTTCTAGCAAATATTAATAAATAGAAAAATTCGGTTTATTCATCCAAAAAATAAATAGATCAGAACAGTGCCCCAGGCTATAGCCTGTAAGGGACTGTAAACATTGTAAAGGGTGTCTAAAAAAGAATGCCAGATTTCAATTTACTGTAAATCAAATTAGTTTATTTGAAAGAAGCAAAGAAAACACACCATTCTCTTAAGCAGATGTCTAGACAATATCAGGGATATGATCTCCCATGTAGCCCTAGAAGCACTCATTCTGCCAATGAAATTAACCATCACTTGCTCACATATTTCCCTATTAGCTCCTTTGAGAACCCATTAAATTTCTTACTTGAGTTCCGTCAGATTATTAGGTCGGTTTTGGGTAAACTCGTGACTTAGTGTACCCCCAAAGGAATAAGTCCCATTTGATCTTTTGATGGTGCCTCCAACACCTCTGCACATGCCCTCCTCTGAAACACCCTGATTGAACTGTAATCATAGGAGGACTCGCATTCTGTATGATTATAGAACCATAGTAGCCCCTCAAATAACCCCATCCTCCACCAACAGCTTATTACTGATAAGACAGAAAAGCTGCATGTTATTTCAGCAAGATTTTACAAGGATTTAAATGGTATGATTGGTGGGCCAAAACAGATCCATGATCTGGCTTTCTTCTTGAGAACTCTTTACAACATCAGCAAAAGCAATTCAAGTAAAACAAGAATATAAGGAGCAAAAAAGGACACTGGCTTACTCATTTGGAGACATCCAAACTGCCCTAAAACAATCAACATCTTCACACAAGCACACAGTCAGCCAAAAATAAAATAAAAATACAATACGTCTAACAAAAATGTATGTAGCATAAAGCACACAATATATAAATATGTTGATTATAGAGAGTACACATATTTAGACTTACTTCAAAGTGACATCCGGTTTCAATAAGCTTTGCATTTACCAAGAGAAGTAGGGCATCAGCTCTACTTTTTAATGTTGCACTTTTAAACAAAAGCTCCAATATAAATTTGAACTCCATCTCAATATTCTAGAAGATGAAAATTCAATAAAAGTCATTAGAATTAGCATACATCCAAAGCCCATGTTCACAAGGTTGGCTTAAGGAGTGGAACCTAAATTTTGACAAAAGCTATCCCAATAGCCTAGCCTATTTGAATACAATTCTTCTGTTTCATAACACTTGTTTTAAATTAAATCTGCCCAAGATTGATTCTATCTGTGATTTAGATACTTTGCTCTATCTTTAAGATACTGTGTCCAAGATTGGAAACACCAAGACTATTCTCAACTATTTATTGAAACAATTCAAATATTCAGCAGAATTTGAAACAATTCAAATTCTAGATATAGAGTGATTTAATCTTTGAGGTGGTGATCTTACCCTTACTGATATTTTAATAGTCAACTAATTAAGTAACCTAATCTAATACTGTTTTGCTTTTTGCCAATCAGATGATTAATCTAAGCTCCTAGCCTATACACACTGTCATTTATATTAGCAACGTAATTGATCAGGAAAGTTTTTCCATACATATGTCTGGCTATAGATTTTTTTTTTCTAGGCTAGCTACTTATAAACTATACTACTACATGTTAGCTCTGTGATATCCACAAAGAGACAAATTCATGAAACTCATTTTTGAGGCACTGAGTAAAACAGATCATACAAATGCCATAAATATTATGGCTCTATTTACTGCCCTTCATAAAAAGAGATTGCAACCAAAGCTGTAAAATTATTTTTTTGAGACAATATGGTCAGGTGACATGTTCCATGATTTAATAGACCAATTTACAAAAGAACCATGCCCAACCTTTCTTAAAACCCTTTCCTGATATAATTTTAATGAGTGCAGTGTGGGCAAATAATGGCTAAATTGAAAGAAATCACTAAAAGACAAATTAGCAGCACCTTTAAAAATTCCAAATATATTAAAACTATGCCCCATCTATCCCGCCAGAATTGCAGAGATGGTAGGCTCAAATATCTTAGTCTACACTCATAAGGCAAGTATTTCAAATAAGGCACAAATTTTGATGCGAGATTTTGTACTTTTTCAATAAGCTGTGAATCAGATTTTCTAGTTGGATATCACACAGATGTGCAGTATTCAACTATTGGTTGAGTCAATTTCTTATACAGCCTAGTAAATCTTCGCAGGTTAAACCTTCTAAACATTCTTTTGATACAAAGCAAACTGTAGTTTGCTTTGTGTAATACAGCTGACACCTTTTTATCAAACCTCAATTGATTATCAAAAACAATACCAAGGTCACTAATGGAATCAACAGAACATACCACTACACAGTGTCGTCGTGGGGGAGGGGCAGTTGGTCCCCCCAATAACTTGTAAAAACTATAATTTATTAAGTAACTTTAAAACTGTTGCTTGTTTTAAGCTTCAAATTCGCTCTTTACTTTGACCAGATAATTTTTTTTAATTAATCCCAGCTCGTTTTTAATGTAGAGACGCGAAAAATGTTGGTCCATTGCGTTTCCTTATTAATATTTACGCAAATTTACCACCTTTGAAGTCTTATTATTAAGAAAATAAGTCATCTACTTCTTTTAAAAGCTCAGCGTAACATCAACCAGGCAGAATTTTGCTCTTGTTGGCAGGTCTAGTGCTTGAAACACATTATGGCGAGCAACAAGTTCGACAGTTTTCAATATCTGAATTAGACCATGGTATGTTAATTTTGCGTTTTAAACTAGATTAAGCAATTATTTGATACTTGATCTAGGCTATCCCATAGGGGAGTGCCAAAGGAATTCAGACCTACAGAGGTCTAAATCCCGATACTGAATGGCATTACGCTTTTGTTGCTATTGAAACTAGTTCCAGTGGTGTCAATCATGAGGGAGGGGCGTATTTGCTTCCTAGATTTCCCCCCATCTCTTGATTTCAAAAATAAATTTTAATTTGGTATTTAATGGGAAAAAAGACGAAAAAATTGCCCTCCTACTTAAACTGAATTGCAATTATTTGATACTTGATCTAGGCTATCCCATAGGGCAGTGCCAAAGGAATTCAGACCTACAGAGGTCTAAAATCCCGAGTACTGAATGGTATTACGCTTTTGTTGCTATTGAAACTAGTTCCAGTGGTGTCAATCATGAGGGAGGGGCGTATTTGCTTCCTAGATTTCCCCCCATCTCTTGATTTCAAAAACAAATTTTTATTTGGTAATTTATGGAAAAAAAGGCAAAAAAATTGCCCTCCTACTTAAATTGAATTGTTTATAAGTATAGAATTGGGGCAGTTGAGAAGGAAATATGTTAAAAAATAATTTTTAGACCTACTTCATAACGTGTAAAATAATAGCAGTTAACACATTTTGTATTCTCCTGATGAGCCCTTGTGTTGGGTTGTTGCCTCTGAATTATTTGTCTTTTTTTTACTGTTTTTAATAATTGGTAAATGACAACTTATACTTACTTACGACACAATTGCCTGTCCATGGATTATTCTTTATGGTTGATTGTGTATGGTTATGCTGTTTGACCTATGCGATTGTATGGATGAGTAGGCTTAAGCTTCCTTTTTTTTCTTTTTTTTATGTGTTTGTGCTGTTGCATTGGTGATTTCTTTTTTCATTATAAATGTTAAATAAAAAATGCCAGTTTTTTTTAAAACAAAAGTGCACGTTGTGGGTGTCATATGGCACTTTATGATTGACTTATTAAGTTTAAATATGTAAGAAAATTAGTTTATAAATAAGCCCATAATTAGCTGTCTATGATTTCTGGCCCAGCTTTTCTCTTCCAGGAATGTCACCCAAATTGCACTTTTAGAGTACCATATGGTAGTTTATGATGGCTTTATCGAGTCTGATTTATAAAAAAGATAAGATATTAGAATTAGCCATGTTCCTGTGCTGCAAGAGCATCAAAGAAATAAAGAGGACATATTGCTGCTGCCCATGCAAAAAAAATAATATTATTTTTTGTTACTCAAGGAAGTGAGTGACAATTTTAGTAAAAGCTGAATGTCAGCATTTAATTTTACTTAACATGTGTGGGTTGTTATTTTATGTATAGTATAAAGTTTTTGAAATTAACTGAGTAATGTCATTGCTAAATAGTAACTTTTCTTTACTATTTCTTAAAGGAAAATGTACTATTGAAAACCTATGGAAGGAAGAGTCCATCTTTACTTTTTGACCATTTGGTACCCCCCCCCCCCTCTACTCCCCATCAGGTGGAAGAGCTCATGCACATGGGGTCCCAGAATTGAGACAGCTGGACTACTATATATTAAATAAAATTATTAATTCAGAAAAAGCGCGTTTGTAGGCTCAGCGACGTAAGATGACCGAACTTTCGGTTCCTTCACCCACTCTATTAAAAACCAGCTCGGTCCAGTTCTCAACTTTGAAGTGTTTTACAACATAATAGAAAATATAATTCATATCAATTTATTTTTTTACAGGCTAATAAAACAAAGAAAGGGCAGAGTTGCTTATTTTCTTTTTTTGGTTCAGAACTAACTGTGAAAAAATAACAACACACTTTGGAACACCAAGAAGAAGGTATTGAAAATAACTATGATTCACCATCTACATCTTTTTATAGAACAGTAAAATAGAAAGTGAATCCAATCTAAACTGTGAAAGCAGCTCAACCTTGGCCAATTAATAAACAAACAAGATCCAGTTAATGGTCCAGGCTCAGCTTTAGCTCAAGTTTGTGATGGCTCCTTTCAACAAAGAGACTTCATTTTCCCTTTGACTAACAGGAGAAAATTAAGAAAAGAATGATACAGCACATTCCCATGGTTAGAGTATAGCCTAGGAAATGATATAGCATATTGGTTTTACCTGCTGTGCATTTTCCTGTTATAGTATAAAATATAAAGCAGATGTTACACCCCTATAATGCTTTACATTTCCTGCAACATTTTGATTTTCTTGTGATGAATTACCTCCGTCAAATCATTCATAAATATACAAAACAAAACTGGTCGTAAGCATCTGTTAGATAAACTGTAATCCATGCCTGATTTCTCTATCCAATCCAATAATTTTGGCATTTTTTCTAACAGTTGAGGTACTGACACCTTTTCAAATGTCTTACAACAAGAGCTAAGTGCTCATATGGCACTTGTGACAAGGCAAGAAGAGCCAAGAGCTCATAGGGTATGAGCTCTAACAAAATTCTAAGAATCAATAGATTGATTTAAAAGGAAAATCAGAGGCTTAATTCCAGTCAGGATTTAAAATAAGAGCTCTGAGTCACGATGTCCTTCTAAATATCAAAATTCATTAAGATCCGATCACCCACTCGTAAGTTATAAATACCTCATTTTTTCTAATTTTTCCTCTCCCATTAGCCCCCCCCAAATGGTCGAATCTGGAAAAACGACTTTATCAAGTCAATTTGTGCAGCTCCCTGACACGCCTACCAATTTTCACTGTCCTAGCACGCCCAGAAGCACCAAACTCGCCAAATCACTGAACCCCTCCCCCAACTCCCCCACAGAGAGCAAATCCAGTACGGTTACGTCAATCAGGTATCAAGGACATTTGATTATCCTATCTACCAAGCATCATCCCAATTCCTCCACTCCAAACGTTTTCCAAGATTTCCCCCTCCAACTCCTCCCAATGTCAACAGATCTTGTCGGAATTTGAAATAAGAGCTTTGAGACATGAATTCCTTCCAAATATCAAATTTCATTAAGATCCGGTCACCCGTTCTTAAGTTAAAAATCCCTCCATTTTTCTAATTTTTCCAAATTAACACACCCCCCCTCCCAGCTCCTCCAAAGAGAACGGATCCATTCTAATTATGTCAATCACGTATCTAGAACTTGTGCTTATTCTTCCCATCAAGTTTCATCCCGATCTCTCCACTCTCAGCGTTTTCCAAGATTTCTGTTTACCTCCTCCAACCCCCTATGTCCCCGGATCCAATTAGAGTCGAAAATGGAGCATCTGAGACATAACATCCTTCTATATAGATCAAGTTTCATTAAGATCCGATCACCTATTCGTAAGATAAAAATACCCCAATTGTCATGTTTTCCAAGAATTCTGGTTTCTCCCTCCAACTCCCCCAATGTCACAGGATCTAGTTGGAATTTAAAATTAGAGCTTTAAAGCACAAGATCCTTCCAATAATCTAAATATCAAATTTCATTAAGATCTGGTCACCCTTTTGTAAGTTACAAATACGTCATTTTTCCAAATTACCCCCCCCCCCCCTAACCACCAAATCCACCAAAGAGAGCAGATCCGGTCTGGTTATGTCAGTCACGTATCTTAGACAGGTTTTTATTCTTCCCATCTAGTTTCATCCTGATCTCTCTGCTTTAAGTATTTTCTAAGATTTCCGGTCCACCCCCCAACTGCCCCCCGATGACGCTGGATCCAGTTGAGATTTAAAATAAGAGATCTGAGTTACGAGGTCCTTCTAAATATGAAGTTTCATGAAGATCCGATCACTCCTTCTTAAGTTAAAAATACAACATTTTTTTCAAATTTTTCAAAATTAATCCCCCCCCACTAATAGAGCGGATCCGTTCCAATTATGTCAATCACGTATCTAAGACTTCTGCTTATTTTCCCACTAAGTTTCATCCCGATCCCTCCACTGTAAGTGTTTTCCAAGATTTTAGGTTTCCCCCTCCCAACTCCCCCCAATGTCACCAGATCCAGTCGGGATTTAAAATATCAGTTCTGAGACACGATATCCTTCCAAACATTAAATTTCATTAAGATCTGATCAACCGTTCGTAAGTTAGAAATAATTCATTTTTTCTATTTTTTCTGAATTAACCGACCCCCCACCCCCCACCCCCCCCCCCAGATGGTCAAATCGGGAAAACGACTATTTCTAATTTAATTTGGTCTGGTCCCTGATAAGCCTGCCAAATTTAATTGTCCTAGCTTACCTGGAAGTGCCTAAAGTAGCAAAACCAGGACAGACAGACAGACTGACAGAATTTGCAATTGCTATATGTCACTTGGTTAATACCAAGTGCCATAAAAATCAACATAAATACAATCAAACTTTTGACCTAAGTCAGCCAACCATCATTTGAATACCATTGATTACTTCCATTAGCTGAGCATTACAAGACCTATTTTTTCTAAAATCATGTTATACTATATGCCATAGGTTCTTTATTTCAAAATAATTTTGGATTCAATCAATGGCTTTTTTCTAACCTTAAGAAATTTATTTGCAGATCTTTGACACCTCATAAATTGGGATTGAGCAAAGTTGTAAAGCTGAAAACAGTCTTCTTTTACTTCATTTAAGCAGAAGATTTATTTTACAAGGTTTCATTATTTAAAAAAAAAGGTAACCATGATATTTGGAATTAAAAACAGTAAAAAATCTAGTTTAGCTACTTTTTGCTATCCTTGAAACAGGTTATGTTAGGAAAATGAAACTTTTAGTAATGAATCCAGGGCCAAAAACATACTCTGGGAAGGTATTGCCAAGCTTCCATGTTTACCCCCTCCTGATTTCTAAATCTTAGAAATTTGTCTACCTGACAGGTCAATATGTATCGGAATTTTGACACAAACAAACTATTCTTTGATTTTTTTTTATATAATTTGGATAATATTTACATGTATTGTCTGATTATAAATATTATTAATTGAGTTTGTCTCAATTCAAATTCATTTGTGAAAAAAAACCTGAGTGATAAGCTGGATAAAATTCATTAGTTGATGCAAGAATACAGTGGTGAATAAAACTTAGCAGGTCTTCCACTCTATCAGGTCACTTTCACAAGTGATTGCCAATGATAGCGTGGGCCTGCCTCAATTGAAGATAAGCACCATTTTTTAGTTGCAAATGTACCCTGAAATAAACTGAAAATTTTTCATCACAGTTTTTACAGTATTTAATGATATTGTACATCAGTCAGTTGTCATTTGGCAAATTTGTTAGATTAATTGGAAACAAACTGGACAAGATCAATGAGTTTCAGTCTGAGTTTTCCCGTAAATTAAACTTGATTTCAGCAGAAGTTGTGTCATTGAAAAGTGATGCAGCAAAGTATGATTCACAAATAGGTGAACTTGAATCTACACTACAGGATCAGAAGCTTAAATCTAAATCTCTAGAAAAAACGGCTGCTTGCTTTTGGAGTAAAAGACTGAAAGCTTAACTTGCTGATTCATGGCTTACCAGCTGAAAAATCAGACTTCTTCAGTAATAAGCAAGGCTATTGCTGAGCCAGTAAGCATATCTAAGTGCTATCATTTTGCTTCTTGCTTGGCAAATATTGCTGACTCCTGCCAAAGTAAAAGTAAGCAAAAGCAGGTGAAGCCAGTGCTTGTATCTTTAGGATCTGAAAATGAGATTTAAGTGGTAATGTCGAGCACTGATAAACTAAAGAAAAGTGGTAGAGTTATTAATATGGACTTGCCACCTGAATTGAATTTGCAAAGAAGTAATGCCTTCACCTCGTTTTGACTGGGAAGCAGCCAGTCATGAGTAATGGAAGAAATTTGAACAACATGTACAGCTAATGTTCACAGGCCCCTTAAGTGGAAAAACTGAAAAGCAGCAGTGCACACATCTACTTCTGCGGCTTGGTGAAAAAGTACAAGATGTGTACAGTACTTTGCAGGCAGAAGAGACAGATAAAATTGCTTGCTACCTAGAAAAGTTCAAGGAACATATTTGACCATCAGTAAATCTAGTTTTTGCCTGCTACAAGTTCCACAAATGAGACCAAAGTGTGCATGAATATGTGGAACAATATATAACAGCAATTTGTGTGTTGATTAAAGATTGTGACTATCCAACAGCAACTGTTGATGACATGGAGAGAGACCGGATTGTTTGTGGGATCCTATCACAAAAAATCCAGGAGAAACTTTTGTCAGAAGGTGGTACATTAGGACTGTCAAAAGCCATTGAATTTGCTAGAGCCCACAAGACAACACAGGCACAGCTCTCAACAATGGCAGATATTTCAAAAGATATGAAGATCAAATAAGAGATAGATGCTCTGCAGAAAAGGAAGCAGCACCAGCCAGCACATGCTTCTCAGTCAAGGCAATGTTACTTATGTGGAGGGCAAATACAATCAGAATCATAAATGCCCAGCTAAAGGGAAGTTCTGTTCAAGTTGTGGATATACAAATCATTTTGCTTGAGTTTGTTGAAGCAAACAAGTGCATGCCATTGAAAGTGGAAATGCACCTCAGACCAAACAATTGTTCATTGATACACTATTTGTGGGTTCCATTGAAAATATTAAAGGAAGCCAACCAACTGCTTAATTCATTGTGAATAAACAGTAATGGACAATCAAATTCAAAATCAACACTGGAGCAGAAGCCAATGTCATTTCAGTAGATCTGTTCCAGAAAATTGTCCCCAGACCAGAGTTGAAAGAAACCAAGCAAATGCTGGTTGCATATGGAGGTACAAGAATCCCAGCAGCTGGGAGGTGCATGCTGTCATGTTCATACAATAAGGCTGCCTCAGGAAGATATGAATTTTTTGTCGTAAAAACCAAAGCCATGCCAATACTAGGGTATGAAGCATGCATTTACATGGGTCTGGTGAAACTGGCAGGAACTGTTGAACAAATCCCTACTAAGGGATTGTCATAAATCCTGTACTAAGAATCTCTATACATTTTTGAACATATTACTAGTTGATCTTGTCCTTCTAGTCTATTGTGTCCTTTTCCAGCTTAAACAAATTAAATAATTATTAGCATTGGCTATTTTCTATTAATTTCTTGCTAATTTCTTTCATTCAGAATAGGCATAGTCTAAGAAGACATTTAGCTAAATTGCCTTGCACTAGAATTCATGCTGAACAATCTAGATTTTCTCCAAAAAATTTAATGATACAGTTTTAGAACATTTGTGAAAGTTATGCAAATTCATATTCTTCTGTTTTGCTTTCTAAAAATAAATTAAAACTATAGATAATTATTATGAAGTCATGGTTGCTGATGCTGGTATTTATTTAGGCCTATATTATATTTTTTATTTGATTTGCACTGTTGGCTATGAGTTGAATGTGGTGTTTTATTTCCTTTTTGTGTCTATTCTTATTGTTTATCATTATTTATTGTTAATTACCTTTATAATATTATTTTTTTCTACAGGTGCTTGTTTTTGATTATAACTCACTTTGTAGGCACCCTCTTCAAAGCCTTTTCTTTTCAGTTGTATGATGTATATAAATGTACTATAGTGTGAAACAAGTTGGAAAATTAAATTAAAAAACAACTTTGGTAAAATTCTAGTTGATTGACTTTTGGCTATCTTGGAAAGGGATTAGGTTAAGAAAATGAAACTTTCAGGGATGGGTCCAAAGGCTAAAATATGTCCCAGGAAGGTATTTTGAAGTACCCAACTCTACTGCTGCTCCCTCTAGAGGGCCCTGAAACTTGCCTACATGACAGGTCTATACCTATTGAAATTTTGACAGAACAACATTTTACCTTAATTTTCAGTTACCAGTAGCTTTTCTCTGCCTTTAGTTCTGAAAATGCAATTCCTGTTATTTGAGTAGAATTCTGAGTCATATAAATGTTTTTTTTATCAAAATTTAGGAAATGTATTTGCATATCTTCAAAACCTTATAAATTAGGATTGAGCAAAGTTGTGAAGCTGAAAACAATTTTGTTGTACTTAATTCAAGCAGAAGATTTATTTTGCAAGGTTTCACTTTTATAACACACATATTTTTTAAAGGTTATGAAAGGTCAGGAGAAGAGTCTAGAGGGAGAAGGAGTGGAGGTGGTTAATTCAAAATACCTTCCTGGGACATACTTTAGACTTTAGACTCCTCCCTGAAAGTTTAATTTTTCTAACCTACCCCCTTTCCAAGATAGCCAAAGGTTAATCAACTAGAATTTTACCACAACTTTTATCTTTCTACCTTGATTTTTAGTTATTAGTTCCTTTTTTAGTGGTTTTTGGTCCAAAAATGTAATTCCTATTATTTGAGTAGAATTTTAAGCCATATGAATGGTTTTTCTGTCTAAATTTAGGAAATATATTTGAAGACCACTGAAAAAATCATAAATTGGGATTGATTAATGTTGTGAATATGAAAACTTATCTTGTACTTCATTTAAGCAACAGATCTGTTTTGCAAGGTTTCAGTTTCATAACACAAATATTTTTTAAGGTCATCAATGGTCACTACCCTTTAGAGGGGCAGAAGTGGAGGTAGGTAGTTCAAAGTACCTCCCAGGACGTGCTTTAGTCTCTAGACTCATCCCTGAAAGTTTCATTTGCCTAACCTAACCCCTTTCCAAAATAACAAAAAAGTAGCTAAATTAGAATTTTATCACAACAGTAAAATAGGGAAAAGAGTACTGATTTCAATTAGTTTAGATTCCTCCAGAAGCGATCAAATTCTTATGTATTTGCCTTTCAATATCCTTGTTTTTCATTAGTTGAAAAAATGTTGTTTATTTAATAAATAACAACAATATGAACAAAACTACAGAAAAATAACACTTTTGAGCACTGTCTTCACCTAGAACTCAGTTAAGAAATGAGGCTAGAATACAATAAAAACATTTACCACAAAAAATTCCAAGTTTATTATTTCATTTATTTCCACACGAAGCAGGTTTTTGAAGTTTCGAGTTTACCTTTCTTTTTCTAAGCGCTATTGCCAAGTGAAAAAGCCGAAAATTCACCATTTTAACGGTGGTTCAAAGAGATAGAAAAAGTATGTTCACTAGCACCGACAATCCAGACATCTAACTTAAACAATCTTATTGACCAAAACAATTTGTTGATTTTGCTCGTCTATAATAAGTTTCTCAGGCTTCTAGGAAGCAATAACGTTATCCACCTGGAAATCCAGGTAAGCACCTGGATACCGAGCCCTTTTTTCGATTGTAATTTAGGACAAATAGTAGACCCCGACGCCACGCAGAACTATCAGTGGCGTACCGTCGACGGATGATGTTTCGTATCGGATAAAATATTTGGCAGCGTACCAGTGTGTCAATATTGCCATTAGTATAGTGGTGCGCAACCGATCCATCTAAATTCAGCCTTTTGTTTTTGCAACGATTTGTTGATTTCGGTGTGCTAGTAAATTAGCATACTAAGTAACGTAATAAGAGTCTATGTATGTTGAATTGTTAACAGAAATTAGAAATAAGAGCTTACAAACAGAGTAGATAGTGGCAGAAAGTGCCGAAATGTATCAGTACCACTGTCAGTAATTTCATGAAATTTTCTTAAAGAGCTGATTTTATCAATCGCAGTAAACCGTTGATTTCTTGCAGCATATTCTGATAGCTAATTTAAACTAGACCTCCGTTGCCTGTGCAACGGGAAGTGTTGCAGCAACTGTGCCCTGTTCCTTAGGGCACAGTTGCGGAGTAACTGTCTCCATTTTTTGATGGTCTAAACTAGGAAAATATAAAACAAACCAAATTCACCAAAAAATTTAAATTGCCCCGAGGGCATGACAAAACTTCCAAATAGAAAAACCCAAAGAAGGAATTTTATTTCGGAGAAACTATTGTAAGCTCCAGTTGTTAGGAGATCGAGACCTGTCGAACCGCGTTGGAAAAAAAAATTCTAGCTGGTCCAGAACAGAAGTTACCTCTAGAACGTCGAAACTTCGGAAATTATTTCTTAGAGAAAGAAGCAACTTGGTATATAGAACACTTCACTTCTTCTTGCATACTTTTCATAGCACTACTCGATAAAAATATAAGAAACATCAAAATCGAAAATTTGAGAAAATTCCAAAAAAAATCGGAACGAGATGGACTTTTCCGGAATTATTTCCGGGAAATCTGTAAGAGCTACGGAATTTTGTGCTCCGGTTCTCGAAGAGAGAAATGAAAGTTCTACATGAGTTCAGCATAACTGTATTTTTAACAAATTTATTTCCGAAGCTAGGGTCGTCTTAACTTGACGCCAAACATCGAACGCAGAGTTTCTAAGAAAAAAACGGTTTTATTTTTTTTTTATGGAAAACTGTTAGAAATTTTAGGAACTTCTCTGGAACTTTTTCACTCTGTTTTACGTTTCCCTTCCCTCTGAAAAATCTCAAATTTTTAACTCTTACCACTTCGGAGCTACAGGTCGCTGATCACGGTGAAAAAAACAAAAACAAAAAAAAAAACAAAAAAAAAACTACGAAAGCAGTAGTGTTGCTCCGCAACACAATTACAATAAATAGCCGAGTCAAATTCAAAACGACCAAAATTACAGTAAGTTGCCAAGTCGGATTCAAAACGAGGAAAAATTATCATGAGTAGGGCTGATAACCCCCGTACTTTCTCAAGACCAGAACACAATTTGCGCTTTATTGAAAAACAAAACAAAACAAAAATCAAATGACCATGGATTGTCAGTTTAATTGACGCATACTGATATTTCTTCCTTAAGGTTTTGATGATTTTTATCTACGAAACTAAGAAAATTGGAAAAATTTCAAACATATTTTGTTTTCAGTAAAGTGCAAATCGTGTTCTGGTCTCAAAAAGGCAAAGGGGTTGTCATCCCTACTGATGTTAATTTTTGCCCGTTTTGAGTTCGAGTCGGTATTTTATTGTATAATTTAAATGGACAAAATACGTTTAAACTGTTTTAAATTTAATAAATAAAAAATTATTAAAACTTTGAAGAAAATATGCATACCAAACAGACAATCCACAATCATTTTTTTTTTCAGTAAAGTGCAAATTATGTTCTGGTCTTGAGAAGGTATGGGGGTTGTCAAAGACATAATATCCAGACCTTTCAACTAAGCTTAACAAAATGGCTTTCTCACAATTTTGTTTAGATGTGCTTTGGGAATTGACGTGCATAGGGGGGGAGCATTTTGCCCTCCAATCACTTTTGAATAATAAAATGGGCACTAGCCCTTTCAATGTCCAATCGAATGAGCTCTTTTCGAACTTTCTAAGAAAATAAATGGCCGTCTAAAAATTTCTATCAGATGCATTTCGGGAAAATACAAGGTGTGTGGGGGAGAGGGGGTCTACACTTCGGACCCCCTCCCCCCGGACCTTATCCAAACTCCGATAAGTCTGAATCTTAAGAAGGGAACTAGAACTTCTGGTTACCAATCCAATAGGCCTCCTCTGAGGTTTGTACGATCACCGTTCCTATATATACCTTATATACCCCCAGGGCATAACTTACAACCCTTGCCCTGAGGGCCGTTGTCATCCTCAAAGACATGATTTCCAGACGTTTCGACTACGTTGAACGAAATGGCTATTTCGAAATTTTCATCAGATGCATTTGAGGAAGTGGTGGGCGTGAGCGGGAGGTTAGTTGCCCTCCAATCACTTTCGACTATTAAAAAGAACACGAACCCTTTCAATTTCCAATTTAATGGGCTCTTTCGAAGTTTCTACGACAACAAATAGCCATCTCAAAATTTCTATCAGATGCATTTCGGAAAAATACGAGGTGTGAGTGGGTGGGGGGAGTATCCACCCTACTATCACTCTGTATCTAAAAAAAGGCACTAACACTTCTGATTAGCAATCTAATGAGGCCCCTCCGAAGTTTATACGATCACCCTTTCTATATTAACCTTATATGCCCTCAGAGCCTAACTTACAACCCTTGTCCTGAGGGCTATCATTCTCAAATATATAATTTCAGGACCTTTCAACTACCTTGAAAAAAGAGGCTATATCAAAATTTTGATTGGATGTGTTTGGGAAATGGTGAGCACGGGAGGGGGTTAGTTCCCTTCCAATCACTTTCAACTATTAAAAGGGAACTAGCCCGTTCAATTTACAATCGAATGAACCCTTTTCAAAGTTTCTAGGACAACTCCTTCGATACCAAGTGCCTCGGTCTAAAAAAACAAACAAAATAAATAAATAATAGATTGTTTCTACGTTGCTCTTTACTTAGGCAGTACTATTGCGCTGCCTATGATAGTAACAAAAAGGGTCGATAAGCTATAAAAGGCGATGGCCCTGTCACAAGAGCCACAGAGGTACCCACCGAGTTTGTGCTCTTACACTGTCAGAAAAAGGTAAAAGGACCCTACACTTCCCTTGTTTTGCCCTTCGTGAAGAATCTATTCATTCCTTTTCCCTTTGAAGAACAAAATCAATGTCATGGAGAAGTATCCTACCAACTTTGAAGCCACAAGAACCCCCGATTAATGCATCTCTTAGTACTATTTGCCGAACAAGAAAAGAAGTCCTTTTCCGTAAATTTTCTTTTTTCATAAAACGATGCCACAATATAAGTATCAAACAATTCGTCGTAACAAACTGTAAGTAAGAAGCAACGTAGCTCAATAGTAACCAAAACTTTATAAAACGGAATTTTGATATCAATAGAAACATCAAAAGGTTTGGATTACTATGCTGATGCCAAATATATAAGATGTATCAAGGTAAGTGTTACATGTTAAAAGTAACGAGCCTGAGAAAATTTGCCTGCTTTTCAAAAAAGGGAGAAACACCCCTAAAAATCAGGGTCGAAATTTTCAGCGGGTTTGGAGTTCCGGGAAAAATTTCCACGGAAAGGGGAATTTCCGGAATGATTGGAAAAACGATTAGAAATTAAGGTATTTTTTAAATCAAAGTGTCCAAAGTAGATTTTTCATCAGGCTGAATCGTCAGCAAGACCTTTTAAAAGCACGGGAGGGGGGTGCATTTTACACAGAAGGAACTTTCTATGGAGGATTTTTTTGTGTGGGGAGGAAATTTTTATTGGAGGGTGAGCCAGATTTACCAGCATTATTTGAAAAACAATTAGAAATTAAACAAGAAAAACGATTTTTTCAATTGAAAGTACGGAGCAATATTAAAACTCAAAACGAACAGAAACTATTCCGCTTATAAAGGGATCACCCCCTCCTCAATACCTTACTTTTTGCGCTATAGTTTGACTGTTTATCCCAATTTTTAAAGAGAGATTCCTGAAAAACAAGGGCCGTGTAATTCTTAGTGTCCTTAGCATCGTTAAGTACAGTTAAAGCTAGTTAATGTTTTCCCGTTACTATCTGGGATACCAAACTTATGCATTCTCAGCAGCTCTTGTGTTGAAAGACCCTAGCATTAGTGAATGTTGTCAAAGCTAAAACTTCAATTCGTTCCTATTACCATCTCGGACCAAACAAAAGCATATAGTTCCCAAATGGAGAATAGAATTGCCTCCTGGGACCAAACAAAAAGAAACGGTCTTTCATTAAACGGTTCTTTGAAGAGTTTTTGATTTCATAAGAACCGGTTCAAGGGAATGGGAAGTACATAGAAGCAGTTAAAGAGGGAAGATTCGAATAGATCAGGATAGTAGAGTTGTGCAGCTGTTCGCCTCAGGTGACTTATTGCAGCAGCAAGTTTTTGTTAGTAGCAGTAGTAGTATATCACTGCTACTATAGTAGCAGCAGCAGTAGGGACTTGAAACTTCTACAACAGGGTTCTCTTATACGCTGAATCTGATGGTGTGATTTTCGTTAAGATCATATGACTTTTAGGGGGTGTTTCCCCCTATTTTCTAAAATGAGGCAAATTTTCTCAGGCTCGTAACTTTTGATGGGTAAGACCAATCTTGATGAAACTTATATATTTAAAATCAGCATTAAAATGCGATTCTTTTGATGTAACTATTGTTATCAATATTCCATTTTTTAGAGTATCGGTTACTATTCAGCCGGGTCGCTCCTTACGACCCGGCATAAACATAAGCGCTGCTTATGTTTGATAAGCAGCGCTTTTCTCTTATCCTTCTAGTTGAGATCGTTACAGTTCAGCATTAAAAACCATACAGGTTTTTAAACAGCAGACTGTTTTGGTGGTCCAAAACAGAGACGAAAGCGAGTTAACAGAGCTTAGTGTCGTCAATTAAATTGAACGATTGAACCTATCTAATAAGATAAAGTCTCGCTAATTAACTTGTTTTTATTCATTTTTCTGATTCTGTTTTTTAAGTTTCTTTACCTTAAAAACCAGAAACAAAGTTTAAAAATATGTGGTTAAAAAAAAAACAAAACAACTAAAACCTGTAATCGAATATCTAGAGATGCAAAGGTTTTTGATTTCATAAGAACCGGTTCAAGGGAATGGGAAGTACATAGAAGCAGTTAAAGAGGGAAGATTCGAATAGATCAGGATAGTAGAGTTGTGCAGCTGTTTGCCTCAGGTGACTTATTGCAGCAGCAATTTTTTGTTAATAGCAGCAGTAGTATATTTTTTTTGCTGTTGTTAATTTTGTAGACGGTTTGAACAGCTCAAAAATTACAGCTTCGTGGACGCAACCGAAACTGTTTTTTCTGCTGTAGCAATGACCAAGTTTATAAGAGATGTTAGCACCAACACAATGATTCTCCGGCAATATTCTTTGCCATGTGTGATGGTAAAATGGCTAATTACAATGGTTAACGTAGGTTAGTAAATGGCTAGCGTGGAGGGCACTGAAATGACGGTAGTAGCATCGATTCTAGAGATTTGATTTAAGAGCATTTTCAATTACTACTCATTCATATGCTGATAATCTTTATTAATAATTTCAAAGAAAAATAACGATATATTGTGCACAAAACAAAATAAATACAAGTTCAGGTACTCCCGTGTCAGTATAGTTAATACCAATTGCTTCTGCTCACATTCTTTGTCAAATCATTTTGGCTTTCTAAAAAATGAAAATACCAAGATGAAAACTAATAAATAAAATATGGTAGCAAAGATTTAAATGTGCTGAACTGTTTGTGAATATCCTGTTTCATTTTGAAAACAGATTTCAATTTTAGACACAAAGCCTAAATGAAACTATGCTTCACAAAGTATGCCTAGACTTTAAAGAATAAAGCTTGAGAAACATTTAACATTCTGTATCAGGATAGCCGTCAAGAATCTAAAATGTTATGTATGTGAGAACATAATATATTTGTTTTATGTTTTTTTTTGTTTCTTTTGCCCCTCCAGGTCCATGTTTGCCCTCATTCCCCTTAGACCCCAGTTTGCCCCCCCAGCTGAAATTTAGTTTTTGCAAAAAAAATCTTGTCAAAACTAAGATAAGTCAGTATAATTCAAGCATCCAGAGAAACAGGTCAATTTTCTTTGGTGTATCTTTGCCTTTATGGTGCTATATGGCTCATTTTCCATTGTCATTTTCACTTGATTTGGAAAAATTAAAAATTGGCTCCAAATTATGTTTTCGTGTCTATTTTGCGTCAATTTTTCTATCTGAAAACTGCAAAAATATTGAATGAAAAAAAATTGTTTCCAATTACGATGAAGACTACACTACCTTTTCACAATAAAGAGGATTGAAGAATAAACCCAATAAAATAATAAAGCAACAACAGAAAGAAACACAATAAAGAAAAAACAATAAAGAGGATAATGCAATGATGAAGTTTTAAGGACGGTGGGCTACAGAAGAGACAAATTGCATATTTTTGCTATATATTTAATAATCGTCGAAGGGGTTGCCCCCTCCTCAATATGTCACTCTTTACGATTAAGTTTTTTTAGAACTTTTATAAAAATCAATAAAGACAATAAAAGAAACACAATAAAGAAAAACAACAAAGAAGATAATGCGATGAGGAAGCTTTAAAGATGGTGAAAAATTGAATAGAAGAGACAAATTTCATGTTTTTGCTATATATTCAATAATCATTATCAGCAAAATAAATAAGCTGAGAAGAGATAAATCTCGACTTATAATAAAAATGATAAAACTAAAACAAAAGCAACAAGAAAACAGTCATAAAGCATGATTTTAAGCGAGTTCAGCTAGGATAGACAAAACAGACAACACACCTAGGTCAAATTATATCATTAGCAGGTATTTAAGGAGTGTCTTGCTTTTTTGGTAGTTAGTCTTGTAGGTCTGTTAGATACAGGTTCATCGCTAATGCATGTGTATATTGTATTAAGTGCATATAATATGTACATGATGTGTTGCAATACTTGTGTAATAACATATTGCATACTTCATAGCAGTCTTCGGCAATATGAGCAAGTTTATTGCAGGAAAAATTGGACTGGTAATTAAGCACTATCCCGACCACAATCAAGAAGTGAAGTTTATCATGCCAAATCATACCAAAATATGATTAAAAAATCATAATACTTCAGTAAAAAAATTATGGAATCTACAACAGAAAATTATGAAAAGAAGGCCACCCAGAGCGGATTATCTTAAATACCGAACCTAACCAACTCTACATATTAAATTTTTAATTATAATATACCTGCATAGTAGTTTATCTCACTCAGGCTAAGATGATTATCTTCGAATGAATACAGAGTAATTGGTTTTAAACAGATTAAGAATAACAGTGTGGTCGTGATAATACGTAAGTACCATTTGACTTACAATAAAAGCAATAAAAGTATAAGTGAAGCAACAACAACAAAACAGTTGTAACGTTATAACTTTAAGCAAGTTCAGTTAGGACTGACAAACAAGGCAATACGTACAGACTTATTTATATCAGGAGCAAGTTTTTAAAGCGTGTTCTGCTTTTTTGGCAGCTAGCCTAGTAGGTCAGTTAAATATACGTCCGTTTCAATTGGTTATTAGTTTAGGCATATAATATGTTAGATCATTTTAAATTAATTTTGTATGTGATGCATTAAGTCTGCATAATGTGTACGTAACGTATAAATAATATTTTCTGTATTTATGAGAGGGGCTGCCCCCTCCTAAATATGTCACTCTTTACGCTAAAGTCTTTTTTTTAGAACTTATTCTAATTAAACGACTCTTGTACTACATGAGTCATTCTTAAATAACTAAAAAAAAGTCAGACTTAAGCGTAAAGTACGAGATGTTGAGGAGGGGGCACACCCCCTTACACGCGTAAACATTTCTGTTCGTTTTCAGTTTTAATTTTGCTCCTTACTTTCAGTTTAATTATTAAGTAACTTTAACTTAACTCAAATGGGATCTTGAGCAATTCGTTTAATATCTAGATCATTGTTACTGGGAGTGGTGTCTTCAAAAAGCATTGAACGAATAGTTTTTTTTCAAAAATATGGTTGCCCAGAGCTGAATCAAAAGAAATAGAAATGCTAGTAGGATTTAAAGCCTTTGTTATGCTTTGTTAGTAGGATTTAAAGCGTTAGTAGGTTATAGCGTAAATTAGAGAGGGACTAGAGCCCCTTCGAGGCCTCGAAAGGCAAGAAACCCATTTCCGATTTACTGAAGATTCTACGGAATTTAAAGAGTGTGTTTTTACTTGTCAAAAAACAAAAATAGAACTGAAAAAAAAGTTGACTGAAAAAAAAGTTCTTAGGATAAATACATTTGAGACTTAGAATTTCATTTCGTAAGAGAAAACTTTAGTGTCACTTTATTTAAGAGGAAGCAAACATTGGCCTCATAAGAAAATGTTTCTCATAATGATAATAAGAAGCAAAAAAAAGTAGATCTTCAAATAAAAAACAAACAAAAGTGAATTAATGCTCAATATTACCTTTTTAAATAGTAAAATTAGTGCAGACACTTTCAAGTGAAAACATTAAATAAATTTCTATGTAAAATATATTTTTTATTATAATCCTATAATTATGCATAATTATACATTATATATTTTTAATAAAATAATATTTATACATAAGTTTATTTACACGGATATTTATAAATTTTTGAGCCACTACAAACAGGTTAAGTGACCTTATATAGTGGCCATGTTTATTGATTTGATTTGTACATTTTTTGAAATGATCAGAATAAAGGAATAAATTAATCAATTAAGTGATCTAAACCCCAAAACGTCAAACAGGTTTGATATCAAACAGTTCGTGGTAATGAACTGTAGTAGGGAGCGACCCAGCTCAATAGTAACCGAATCTCCTCGAAAAATTGAATTTTGACACCAATAGTTACATCAAAAAAATGCATTTTTAAGCTGATTTTAAATATATTAAATTAAGAAACTTGTTTTTTTTTAACTGAAAGTAAGGAACAACATTAAAACTTAAAACGAACAGAAATTACTCCGTGTATGAAAGGGGCTGTTCCCTTCTCAACGCCTCGCTCTTTGCGCTAAAGTTTTTAATTGTTTTAAAAAGTAAAACTGTGGCAAAGAGTTGATTTTGGCTCTCCGCACATAAATTATTAAAATGAAATTTGCATATTAATCCTTTTTTTGGCTAATTGGCTTTCTCTTAGTTTTGATCAGACGATTTTGAGAAATAAGGGGTGGGGAAGGAGGCCTAGTTGCCCTCCATTTTTTTGTTACTTAAAAAGGCAACTAGATCTTTTAATTTTTAACGAACGTTTTTATTAGTAAAAAAATATACGTAACTTAAGAATTAACTTACGTAACAAACTTTTATATTTTTATTATGTATATGAGGAGCTTTGTCCCCTCGTTAATACCTCGCTCATTACATTAAATCTTAAGTTTTGTCCCAATTCTCTAAGAATGACCCCTGAATCAGAAAGGCCGTAAAATAGATAGTTGAAATTACTAAAAAATACTTTAGCATAAAGAACGAGGTATTTAGGAGGAGAAGAACCCCTGATATCCGTAATAATCTCTGTTCGTTTTAAGTTTTAATGCTACTCCTTACTTCCAATTGAAAAAACTTTTTCATGTTTATTTTTTCATTGTTATTTTTTATAGTAATGCTAGAAAATCCTGCGCCTTTTTCATTGAATTTCTCTTCCCCCATGACATATTCCTCCAAGGAAAGATCCTCCCACATAGCCCCCTCCCCTCAACCCCACCCCCAAACCAAAATAAAATCCCCCTGAAAATATCTGTACACTTCCCAATAACCAGTACTGTATGTAAACACTGTTCAAAGTTTGTAACTTCCGGCCCCTCCCCCAGGGACTGTTGGGGAGTAAGTCATTCCCAAAGACATAGGTATTATGGTTTTCGACTATGTGGAACAAAGTGACTATCTCAAAATTTTGATCCGTTGACTTTGGGAAAAAATGAGCGTGGGAGGGGGCCTAGGTGCCCTCCAATTTTTTTGGTCACTTTCAAAGGGCACTATAACTTTTCATTTCCGTTAGAATGAGCCCTCTTGCGACATTCTAGGACCACTTGGTCGATACGAAATACCACATTTTTGTAGATAGTAGCTTGAAATTTTGCTGTAGGGTTCTCTGATACGTTGAATGCGATGGTTTGATTTTCGTTAAGATTCTATGACTTTTAGGGGGTGTTTCCCCCTATTTTCCAAATTAAGGCAAATTTTCTCAGGGTCGTAACTAATGATGACAAAGACTAAATTTGATGAAACTTGTATATCGAAAATCAGCATGAAAATTCGCTTCTTTTGATGTATCTTTTAGCATCAAAATTCCGCTTTTTAGAGTTTTGTTTACTATTGAGCCGGGTCGCTCCTTACTACAGTTCGTTACCACGAACTGTTTGATAAGTTCCATCAAGTTTGGTTTTACCCATCAAAAGTTACGAGTCTGAAAAAATTTGCTTTATTTAAGAAAATACCCCCCTAAAAGTCATAGAATCTTAACGAAAATGACACCAACAGATTCAGCGTATCAGACAGTCTTCTGTAGAAGTTTCAAGCTCCGATATACAAACGGGGAATTTTGTATTTTTTGCCAGAAGTCAGATCACGGATGCGTGTTTAATTGTTTTTCCCAGGGGTGATCGTATCGACTAAGTGGTCCTAGAATGTCACGAGAGGGCTCATTCTAACGGAAATTAAAATTTATAGTTCCCTGTTTAAGTGACCAAAAAATTGGAGGGCACCTAGGCCCTCTCCCACGCTCATTTTTTCCCCAGAGCCACCGAATCAAAATTTTGAGATACCATTTTGTTCAACATAGTCGGAAAACCTAATAATTATGTCTTTTGGGTTTACGTAATCCCCCCCAGATCCCTGAGGAGGGGCTGCAAGCAACAAACTTTGACCATTCTTTACATATAGTAATGGTTATTTGGAAGTTTACAAACGTTTTCAGAGGGCTTTTTCGCGTTGAGGAAGGGCGGGGGGCTGGAATTTAATTACGTAGGAGGATCTTTCAATGGAGGAATTTGTCATGAAGGAAGAAAGTTTCCATGAACGGGGTGCAGGATTGTCGAGCATCAAACAGTTCGTGGTAACGAAGTGTAGTAAGGAGCGACCCGGCTCAATAGTAAACGAAACTCTAAAAACCGGAATTTCGATGCTAAAAGATATATCAAAAGAATCGGATTTTTATACTGATTTTAAATATATAAGTTTCATCACATTTAGTCTTTGTCATCAAAAGTTACGAGCCTAAGAAAATTTGCCTTATTTTGGAAAATAGGGGGTAACACCCCCTAAAAGTCATAGGATCTTAACGAAAATCGCACCATCGCATTCAGCGTATCAGAGAACCCTAGAAAAAAAATTCCAAGGTCCATTCTACAAAAATGTGGAATTTCGTGTTTTTTGCCAGAAGACAAATCACGGGTGCGTGTTTATTTGTTATTTGTTTTTTTTTTTTTCCCAGGGGTCATCGTATCGACCAAATGGTCCTAGAGTGTTGCAAGAGGGCTCATCCTAACGGAAATGAAAAGTTCTAGCGCCCTTTTTAAGTGACCAAAAAAATTGGAGGGCACCTAGGCCCCCTCCCACACTCATTTTTTTTCCGAAAGTCAACGGATCAAAATTTTGAGATAAGACATTTTGCTCCACATAGTCGAAAACCATAATAACTATGTCTTTAAACATGACTTACCCCCCACAGTCCCTGGGGGAGGGGCTGCAAGTTACAAACTTTGACCAATATTTACATACAGTAATGGTTACTGGGAAGTGTACCGACGTTATCAGGGGGATTTTTTTGGTTTGGGCGTGGGGTTCAGGGGAGGGGGCTATATGGGAGGATCTTTCCTTGGAGGAATATTTCATGGGGGAAGAGAAATTCAATGAAAAGGGCGCAGGACTTTCTAGCATTACTATAAAAAAAAAATGAAAATATAAACATGAAAAAGTTTTTTCAATTGAAAGTAAGGAGAAGCATTAAAACTTAAAACGAACAGAGATTATTACGCATATGAGGGGTTCTAAAAATACTTTAGCATAAAGAGCGAGGTATTTAGGAGGAGATAAATACTTCGCTATTTATGCTAAAAAATTTTTAAGTAATTTCAACTATTTATTCTACGGCCTTTCTGATCCAGGGGTCATTCTTAAAGAATTGGGACAAAACAAGATTTAGTGTGAAGAGTGAGGTATTAACGAGGGGACCAACCCCCTCATATATATAATCAAAAATATAAGAATATAAAAGTTTGTTACGTAAGTTAATTCTTAAGTTACGTATTTAAAAATCAAAAGATCTCGTTGCCTTTTTAAGTAACCGAAAAATTGGAGGGCTAATAGGCCTCCTTCCCCACCCCTTATTTCTCAAAATCGTCTGATCAAAACTAAGAGAAAGCCATTTAGCCAAAAAAAGAATTAATATGCAAATTTCATTTTAATAATTTATGTACGGAGAGCCAAAATCAGACATGCATTAATTCAAAAACTTTCAGAAATTAAATAAAAAAAAACAAGTTTTTTGAAATGAAAGTAAGGAGCGACATTAAAACATAAAACGAACAGAAATTATTCCGTAATGAAAGGGGCTTTTCCTCCTCGACACCCCGCTCCTTGCGCTAAAGTTTGATTCTTTCTCGCAACTCAACTTTTTAAAACAATAAAAAATTTTAGCGTAAGGAGCGGGGTGTCGAGGAGGAAAAGCCCCTTTCATATACTGAGTAATTTCTGTTCGTTTTAAGTTTTAATGTCGCTCCTTACTTTCATTTCAAAAAACTTGTTTTTTTTATTTAATTATTAAAAAAAATGAGAAAAAAAATTGCAACTGGAAGTAAGGAGCAGCATTGAAATCTAAAACGAACAAAAATTATTACATATATAAGTGGGTTCGTCTCCTCCACAATACCTCGCTCTTTATGCTAAAGTGTTTTTAGTAATTTCAACTATTTTTCTACGGCCTTTGTGATTCAGGGGTCATTCTCAATGAATTGGAACAAAATTCAAGCTTTAGGTTGAAGAGCGACGTATTGACGACGAACCAAACCCCCTCATATACATACGTTCGTAAAAACAAAATAAAAAGTTCTAGTTGCCTTTTTAAGTAACAAAAAATTGGAGGGCAACTAGGCCTCCTACCCCACCCCTTTTTTATCAAATGTCCAATCAAAACTGTGAAAAAGCCATTTAGCCAAATAAATTAATATGCAGATTTCGTTTTGATTATTCATGTGCGGTGAGCCAAAATAAAAAAAAATATTAATTCAAAAACGTTCAGAACTTAAATAAAAGAAACAAGTTTTTTTTTAGCTGCAAATAAGGAGCGACATTAAAACTTAAAACGAACAGAAATTATTCCGTATATGAAAGGGTTGTCCTGTCCTCAACGCCTCGCTCTTTATACTTAAGCTTTTTATTGTTTTGAAAAGTAGATTTGTGATAAAGAGTCAAACTTTAGCGTAAAGAACGAGGCGTTGAGGAACAACCCCTTTCATATACGGAATAATTTCTGTTCGTTTTAAGTTTTAATGTCGGTCCTTACTTGCAGTTAAAAAAAAACTTGTTTTTTTATTTAATTTCTTAGAACAACATAAGTAAATTATTTAATTTGCCCTTGTCAAACCAAAGAATGACTTTCTGGTAATGATTTCCCTGCTTCATCGTTCAAATAAAAAATAAAATAAATGACGTTCAGCATAACTGAATAAGATATGACCAAGGTATGGAAATTATTTAATTATTTATCTATTCTCCAGCATAGATTTAGCTGAAAGTTTGAATTGCCGTGCAATTTTCCTCTTTAATCGAGAGGGGGGGGGGGGGTGAAACCTGATATGCTATCTATTACGGTATATTAGCTATTACTACTACTACTGCTACTAGCAAATCACCGCAGCACCAAGCCATCTGAGGCCAACAGAAGTTAAACACGCTCTTCCTCCATCTCAACCAATTCAAAGCCTGTCTCTTTACACCCTCCCAGAAAGTTCCCATTTCCTTTAAATCTTTGTTTATGACATTTTTCCTACTCCAGACGAGGACGATCTGCTTTCCGTTTAGCCCTAGATAGTTGGCCGACAAGGACAATCTTCGGCAATCTTTCATCCTTCATCCGCAGAACGTGCCCTATACATCTCAACCTTTCTTTCATTCTAGTCCTAGAGATCGAGATTCAACCACATTTTTTGTAGAATCTACTGTTCGAAATACGTCAGTCAACCGTGTACCCAGAACAATCCTTAGGCAATTTCTGGAGAACACCTAGCAAATCTTCATCCGATTTTCAGAGCGCCCATGCTTCAGAGCCAAATTTGACCACTGTCATCATTGTAGCTTCCAATATTCTAATCTTGGTTTGCAGACTTGTCTTCCTATTCTCATAAACATTTTTAAACTGTAAAAAATCTCCCTGAGCTTTGGCTATTCTTCTTTTAACATCTTCAATGCTCCCACTGTCTTTACTAATAATACTATCGAGGTAAACCAGCTGCTAACCTCATTTCCTAACTTAACTGCAGCAGTATTATTGTCGTGCATAGCACTAATCACTTTAATGTATTTGTCTGGTATACCATACAAGGATAAGACCTTTGTTAAAGCTCTTTTATCAACAAAATCGAACACTTGCTCGTAATCTACAAAATTGAGGACCAAAGGTGTTTAAAAACTCAAACACTTTCTATTCTTAACCTAAGAGTGAATATTTGGTTGTCACATCCTCTACCTTTTCTAAAACCACACTGTTCTTCTATTAAAACTTTTGTCAACAGCATCTCCTCAGTCCAAAAAGTATCATATTACTAAGTAATTTGCTACCTACAGAAACCAGACTAATGCCTCGATAATTACCACGCTCGCTCTTATCACCTTTCTTATACAGTGGCTTAATTAAGGTTTTCCTAAAATCGTTAGGTACTTCCCCTTCCAAAAATCAAGTTCATAATCTTCAGTAACTTATTTCTAACCTCAGAACCACCATATTTACGAAACTCATTTACCACACTATCATCACCTGAAGCCTTATTATTTTTTAATCCTTTTAATACTGTCACTAATTCTTCCTCATAAAACATATCTTCTTTCACATCCAACGTGTCACAAACTATTCCTCTGTATCCTCTGTGCGTTTTCCTGCAGCTCTATCTTGTTTAGCACATTCTCAAAATGTTCTACCCATCTCTCTGAAACTCTTTCCTTGTCACTAATTGTAGCTTCGTACTTATCTTTAACTGGGAAAAGTCCGGATTGACTACTGCATCTCAATTTATTAACATACCAGTAAAATATTTTACTATTATTCTTTCTAGCCGCATCTTCCAGATCCTTGGCAATTTTATCCATGGCCTCCACTTCACACCTCCTTAGTTCATATTTTAATAATTTTTTCCACTTTATTTACAATTTTGTTTTCATATGATCTATCACTCAGATAACTCTTGTACAAGCCTCTTCTCCTCTCTATTAAACATAAAGTTTTTTTCACTAGTTTTCCTACCTGCAGTCCTAACTTTCTTCCCTAAGACACCATCAGCAACTTGACAAATTGTTTTTAATCCAACCATCTTCCACATTGTCGAATTTTATACTCTCCAGTTTAGTATACAACTGTTCCTGGAAAGCTTCTCTCAGATTCTTATCCTGGAGTCTACCAACATCACGTGCATACCCTTAGAAAATTTTAGCTTTAAATTAACCATAGACACTACTAGATGGTGATCTTTACTTTTAACGTCAATAACAACACTCCTATATACCCTGCTGTCTTGCATTGACCCTGCCAGTCTTCGGTTTACAATAACATGATCAGTAAGGTTTGCTGTCTTACCATCACATGAATGCAGTTAACTTATAGGCTATTTTATGACCAAACACCGTATTCGTTATAACTAGATTGTTACACCTACAAAATTGCAAAAGTCTATAGCCATTACTGTTTTCTTTCACTACACCAAATTTACCAAGGCTAGGATACTATCTCTCCTTATTCCTACTGACATGGGCGTTAAAATCTCCAAGTAAAACACCGTATTTTTAACTGGGACCCTGCCTGTTTGCTCCTGTAACAGTAAGTTAAACTCATCTGAGTCACTAGTATCTCAGTCTGTCGGTTCTCAAGAGGCATATAAAACTATAACTGTTACCCTTAACTCTTTAGTCACAAAAAGAGCACTTAGCATTCTATTATTAATACCTTCTCAATCTAAACAAGATTTAGCAGCTTCCTTATTCATCATGAGCTCTACTCCCTGTCTTTGTGCCCCGTCCTTCCTGCTAGAGTAAACAAATTCTATGGTACCTAATTTCATGCTTCCTACCCCCGGGACATGGTTTCTGAAACTCCTAATAAGTCCAGTTCGAATCATCTGAATTCGTAAGTCAAAATATCGATAGGATGATTGTTTTTTAACGTCTTAACATTCCAAGTTTCAATTTTTATGTTCTCTAAATCATTAAAATTACTTTGGCTTCAGGAAAAGCAATGATCCCGGATACCAGTGCAAGATGGGATCAAAATATCTTCTCAAAGCAGTTAAGCCGGCTTAGAACTGGACAGCAAGAAGTCCCTGGGAACCTCCAGCATGAATGGAAGCTTTTTGCAATCCTGTGCCCATCTTGGTTGTAACATAGTTTTCAGCACCTGGCGATGCTCTTCTATGAACAAAAGTCGATTTCCTACACAGACAGTCTCAAGCCTATTACCTCCGACTCATTATAAATCCATGCCTACAAATATTAAGCTACTACAGGGAGGCAATCCATAGTAAATAACTTAGCCAAGAAGAGGTTTTTCAGCCCGAAAACGCCCGTAAAAACATACCAAGTCCAGAAGGATTATCCATTAATCAGAATCCCGTGCGAATACTGTGTCGTTTACTAGGCTATAATTTCCTCGAGGGGTGCCACTCCTAAAGAGAGAATAGAGTTGACCACAAGGCCCCCCGAAAGGGTCAAGGCAACGCTTTGCAGAGGCCGTTGTCCACAGATCTGGATCTTACGCCGTGCCGCATTAGTCCTCCTGTAGAGGATCCTCCCACGATGGTATTATGCGTCACCATGCAATTTAACCCATTACAGGGAATGGACATATAAAGAATATCATCATGTCCTCATTAATCGAAACAATACTTCTCGCAATATGTTTTCTAACTAAATATATACAAAAATCCCTTAATTAAAAAGAAGTAAAAATTAGCATAACTAATGCAGACATTTTCAAGTGACGATTATACATTTTTTAGCCACTACAAACAGGTCATTAGACCTAACAGTAGTGGCCATATCATTTACTTGATCTTATTTTTGAAATTATCAGAATAAATCAATCAATTAAGTTATCAACAAGTTTAACATCCGAAAGAAAATTAAATTAAAAAAGCGTTTTTGGTACTGGTTTTCTTGCTTCCTCGTATAAACAGCTTTTGAAAACAACTAACTACTAAATAAATGAAGAAGATATGGCCAAGATGAGGGAATTATTTAAATATCTAACTATTCTTCATCAAGCATTTAGCTGAAAAGTTTGAATGACAATACAATTTTCCTATTTTATCGAGGAGGAGGGAGGGGGAGTCAAACCTAGTATGATATTTACAAAGAAAATACATATCAGCATGTCTTTACTAAACAAAAAATACTTCTATAGTATTTTTTCTAATTAAATGTATACACACGTCCTTTAATTGAAAAGTAAATTTATTGAAAACCTGACTTACCCAATATATTGCGTAGCAGCCAGAATCCTATTTATGTCTTCGGCAATCTTGGTCAGGGGTTCCACAATTGTTGGAAAATCAGCAAGGAGCGACAGGAACATCTGTGTACCCATTTCCTCTCTTAAACATTTAAAAATAAATTCGTAGGTCTGTGAACAGCAATCCCTGAGTCGAACTAAACATTCAATATTATCACTTTTATGCTGAAAAGAGAGGAAAATAAGTTACCGAGATCATAGGTAAATAGGGATTTCACACAAAATTTTTGGGGAAAGTTGAAACAGCTAAGGGTTTTGCATAGGCACTTTCAGGACAGGTTTTTACTGATGTTTATCCAAATCAAAAGACACTATGTGCGTCCAAGGTTGTGAAAACGGCATACCTGTGATATCAGAAGAACAGTAAGCCTTATTAAGTTGGAACTTTCAGGGAATGTTGAGGAGGATGTTGAATTAAATTAGAAGAGTTTCTGACTTAGAGATCCAGGTTTTCAAAAGTGCGTATCTGCAATATCTCAGGAACAGCTAAGGGTATACAGCTAAAAGACACAATGTGCATTCAAGTTTGTTAGAAGGGTGCATTTGCAATATCTCAGGAACAGCTAAACAAATCAAGTTAAAACTTTCAGGGCATGTTAAGAGTATGTGTCGATTCATATTTGTATTTATTCAATGTTATAACATAATGGTGGCAAGAATGGCATCAATCCTATGTTAGCCCAAAGATTATACAGATTTTCATTCCATTAATTTAAATAATGTAACATGTGGACCCGTCCGTCCACAGTTTATTGCACAGCTATCATTAAAATTTGTTCCAAAATTTTGACAAAAATATCAATAGCAAGACAAATATTGATTCTTAAGGAGATTAAATGAAAAAAAGTTTTTTTAACTGAAAGTAAGGAGCAACATTAAAACTTAAAACGAACAGAAATTACTCCGTATATGAAAGGGGCTTTTCCCTCCTCAGCGCCCCGCTCTTTACACTAAAGTTTGTCTTTTTCTCCCAACTCTACTTTTTAAAACAGTAAATGATTTTAAGGGATGACTTTTAACCATGAATTTTAACCATGACTTTTAAGGATAAAACTAAACTAGATAAAACTTATATATTTAAAATCAGCATTAAAACGGGATTCTTTTGATGCAACTATTGGTATCAAAATTCCGTTTTTTTAGATTTTTGGTTACTATTGAGCCGGGTCGCTCCTTACTACAGTTCGTTACCACGAACTGTTTTGATTGAATACAAAAAACAAGTTTGTCAACTGAAAATAAGAAGCAACATTTCAACCTAAAATGAATACAAATTTTCCGTATATGATAGGAGCTGCCCTCTCCTCAACTCTTCGCTCGTCCCTCTATGTTTCTTAGTACTTTGAAAAAGTTTCTAATTAAAATTTAACGGCCCCTTCACTTCAGCAGTTATTACAGAATAAAAAAAAAATCAAACATTAGCGGAAACAGGGAGGAGTTGAGGAGGAGGAAGCGCTCCGCATATAAGGAATAATTATTCCGTATAACGGAATAATTTTCGTTCGTTTCAGGTTTCGATTTTGCTCCTTAATTTCCGTTAAAAATACTTGGTTTTTGTATTTAATATCTAGTTCTTATTTAAAACATGCACAGGCTTAACCAAGAAACGATGTCAAGTACCGGCCCAATAAAATCCTGATTTCATATATATATATATATATATATATATATATATATATATATATATATATATATATATATATATATATATATATATATATATATATGTGTGTGTGTGTGTGTGTGTATATACATATATATATATATATATATATATAATTTCAAGCTGTTTGGTGGCGCTCCGCCTTTCCAGTTTTTCTGCTTAGGAATTAAAGTACTGGAGTTAAAGAAAAATTTTTGACGAAATTTCACTGTTTTAAAAAGTAGAGTTGAGAGAAAGAGTCAAAATTGGCCGGAGTCGTTCCTTATTTACAGTCACCAAAAACTTAAAAACACTGAAAAAAGACTTTACAAATAATTATTTTACAAACCAATAAAAATAACCATTTCAATTAAAAATGAGCAGACATTAATTTAAAAACAATTTCCATAAAAAGTTTTTCATAGAAAAGTAAAGAGCTGCATTAAACCTAAGATGGGCAGAAATGAAGTTGAATAGTAATTCCAGCGCAAATCAAACATAATTTTCTATCAATTAACAAACAAACATACATAGATTACTATAAATAATCAAGTCAATTTTAAAACAAACAGACACTACACCAAACAGGAAAAGGCTAACGCCCCCTATGCCTTCAAAGGCCCCGGAACACCAAAAAAATCGCAAAATGCAGGGTAGCAGTATTTAAAGCTATTTTGGAAATCCCCTATGAATGGCACATATATTTTATCAATTTTGCTTAGATTTTGGCAGCTTTGGCAGCTTCGGCAACTTTGGCAGCTATGTGTTTTTTGCTTTGGGACAAATAAATTATATGGCAACATTGTTGAAAGAGCTGAGAATTTTCAAAGTCCCCAGCAGGTGCATTTTGCATATCAATGTCTCCATGACCATGTTTACAGGCAGAGAAACCGTTATGGCAGTCCATCCGAGCATACAATTATCAATCAATTATCGCAATTTACCCATTCAATTAGTGCCAAAAACAGCCATGATAAACACAGCAAGAGAAAAAGAATTAAAAGGATTTCCCAACCTTTTCCCCAAGATAGTTGGCGCTTGACCATCCAACACTTAAGACATTGCGAATTAAGGAGAAATAGCAATATACGCCATTGTAAATTCAATGCTGTAATGTTAAACCTAAAATACTGTTTGTATTTGGGTAACCCACTCGGACTTACCGGACTGAAGGGAGTTCCTCACCCCCAAATTCTTCCACCTTTATTTTTAAAAATACTTCTTTTCAGTGTTTTGTTTCTTGGTCAGCACATTTACTTTTATTTATTTAATATTTTATCTATTTTTGGTTTTAATTACAAAAGCAGTTCAATTCAATCAACATGTTTAATCAAGGTGGGTATTACAACCAAATACTTTACTCGGAAAGGACTTGGCCAACCTAATGGTTGGCACATCTCCTGATCAAAAATCAGAGAAATTTTCTCAGATTTTTCGTTTTGGGAAAAAACTGAAATTTTTTTATACATTTAGAATCAACATAAAAAGCCAATACTACCGGTATAGCACTTATCGTGAGAATTCCATTTTTAGTTTTGGTGAATATTGATTATATATATAATTATAACATGTCATTATTTTATTATCTCGTGTTATAGAACACACGAGTACTTGCTTTGTAGCCCCTTTCATTCTTCTTTTAAAGACCAATCAGAATTATTTTCTGTAAAAGGAGAAAAGTAAGCCGGAAATACTTACCCTAGTAGCTTCCTTATATATAAAGCCCAGTTGAGCTCTAATCAAGGTGAGAACGACCTCTAAATAAATTTGGAACTCGGTCTTGATTGCCCAGGCTACGTCTCCAAACACGACCATAATTTCAGGCTTCAATAAAGAGGTAGAACTTGCATTCTATAAAGGGAAAACAAAATAATAAACGTTCAAATTAGAATATAAAACTCATATGAAATAAACTTGGAATCTTGTAACCAGATTCTTTTTGTGTAGAATTTATTTCAGAGACTGGATGACGGTGGAGCACCTCATAACCCTTTATAAACTAGCATATTTACAAAAGCGTGAAAGAAAACAAATTACGCTAGAGCTTTCCTAATTAATTGAATATAAGCATAAATTTATGGATCTTACAAGCCAATCCTGATTAATAGGAATACTTTGGAAAAAACGGGTTTAATCCGAAAACACATATGTTTCAATTTATTACGGTTTCGATATATTACAATCGTTTACAACTGGCTGTTTTCTAGTCTCACTTGATTGATTTTTGTGTTTGACAGTGCTGTGATTATTTCACCTCAGGGTAGCCTCCTTTGTCACTTTCCTGCGCTAAGTTGTTTCTTTCTTTGTTATTTTTTCGCCTTTTGCTAGTTCTGTTGTTTTGCCTTTGGAGTATAAGCAAATTTATCCAAAAAAGAGAGCTTTTACTTCAAGCTTAACACTCAGTTAATATACTTCCATCTAACTAATTTGAACTTCTGTTCTAGTACCATGACCTTCGTTTACCATGACTTCAGGGCAATGAGCTCGGTCGTTTCCAACTTTGGCATTAAAATCACATGCCAGACATTTGATATCATGCAAAGGCACTTCCTTGATTATGGCATTTAAGTCATTGTAGAGTTCTTCCTTTATTTCATCTCCTGCATCATTTGTGGGTGCATAAGAAGCAATTAATGTCATCTTTGCAAGGTCTCCATTTAGTCTTATAGATATCAATCTGGGGTTGATAGGTTTCTAATTAACGATGTATTTTGACACTTTTCCCGAAAGAATAATGACTACCCCGTGTTGTCGTTTCTTTTCAGGCCCACTAAACATTATTGTGAACCCTCCAGGTGACCTCTGTCTACCACTTCCAAGCCATCGAACCTCTGACAAAGCAAGAATATCAATGTTGTATCGTGTCACCTATTTTTCCAATTGTTCTGGTTTGGAAGGTTCTGCGAGTGTTCGCACATTCCAGAATCCTGTTTTCAGTTTCTATTTCGCATTTATAAATCTTGTCCAGGGGCAAGCATTGGTCGTTGTCGTTGAAATCGGACCACTATTATTTTCTTTGGATGTTTCGGTTGCAGTTAAGTTTCTCTGTCGGGTTTTCCCTTTAGATCCCAGGAGTGGGGTGCAAACCAACTGCCCAACCCTCCTCTTTTACACAGGCTTGGGACTGCTGCCGTCATCATACTATATAATTTGCTACCTACATAAACCAGGCTAATGCCTGTATAATTGCCACACTCACTATTATCACCTTTCTTATACAAGGGTTTAATTAGGGTTTTCATACAGGTGGAATCCCTTTTTCTAAAATCATATTCATAATCTTCAGTAACTTGTAAATACGTTAAAGTCAACATATTTAAGAAGCTCATTTACCACACTATTAGCATCTGGGCTTAATTTTTTGATCTTTTTTGTACTGTCACTAAATCTTTCTTACAAAATATATCTTCCACTCACATCCAATGTGTAAAAAGCATCTTCATTCTCCTCTGTATCTACTCCTGCAGCTCTATCACGGTTTAGCAAGTTCTCAAAACGTTTTACCCGTCTCATCCTTAACAATATTTGTGGCCCTGTTCCTATCTTTAACTAGGGAAAATTCATGTTGACTGCTCCCTCTAAATTTGTTAACATACTATTGTAATCTTTTACTATTATGCCGTCTAGCTGCATACTCCAGATCTTCAGCAATTTTATCCATGGCCTCCACTTCACACATCCTTAGTTCACTTTGTATTGCTTCTCTACTTTCATCACATTCTTCTCATTTTCATATGATCTATCACTCAAATAATCTTGTACAAGCCCCTCCTCTCTATTAAACATAAAATATTTGTACTAATATATCTAGATGCATTCCTAACTGTCTTCCATTACACACCATCAGCGACTTCACAAACTATTTTTCCAAAATTATTCCGTCCGTCTTCTAGTTGTCAAATTTTAAACTCTCCAGTTTAGTATCCGACTGTTACCGGAAAATTTCTTTTAAATTCTTATCCCAGAATCTACCTACGTCATAGCTTCTCGGTATGACGGTAGCAACCCCAAACACTACTAGATGGTGATCTTTACTTTTAAGAAATGTAACAGCACTCTAATATACCCTAGTATCTTATATTTATCCAGCCAGTCTTTGGTTTGCAATAGCATTATCAATAAGGTTTAATGTCTTACCATCATGTGAATACCAAGTTAACTTATGGGCCATTTTGTGACTAAATGCTATATTGGTTACAACTAGATTGTTATATCTACATAATTGCAGCATTCTATAGCCATTACTATTTTCTTTTCCTACACCAAATTTGCCTTGGCTTGGACATAATTTACCTCTATTTCTACCAACCTGGGTGTTAAATCTCCAAATGGAAACACCAAATTTCTATCAAGGACCCTACCTATTATTTCCTGTACCTGTAAGTGAAATCGACCTGAATCACCATAATCTCCGTCATTTGGTTCTAAAGGGACATATACTACTATGACTGATACCGTGCATTTTTTAGTCATAAAATGAGCGACTAATATTCTATTATCAATATCTTCCCAACCAAAACAGACTTAAAAGCTTCCTTAATCACGAGGGAGTAGTGCTAATCATGAGCCCTACTCCCTTTCCATGTGCTCATTCCTTTCTGCCTAAGTAAATAAATTCTATTTCAATTAATTTCATGTTCCCTATCCATAGAATATGAGTTTCTGAACTTCTTTAACATGTCTTCCCCTCAACATGTTACTAGATAATCGCTTGAATACCCTGAGCCTTGGTGGTACACACTACAGAAGCAGCAGTATTAGTGAAGGTAGTGGTAGTAGTAGTGATAGCTGCAGCAGTAGTAGTAAACTGCAAATATTGCACATATTGCCTTTTCGGTCAATTGATCATCTCCTTGTCATTTCCTGAAAGTTTCAAATTAATATACTCAGTCATTCCTGAGTTATGCACTTTTGGCAGCCTATATGTTCATAACGTATTTTGATTAATTCGACACTCCCATAGAAATTCTTCCTGAATGCCCTTCTGAATAGCCTTTCCGAATGCCCTTCGTCTTTTTTGAAAGTAAAGGTCAAACATGTCCAACTTTCTCAGTAATATCCACTATATGTAAACAAGTGGCGAAGTAAATAACTTACAACCCTTGCCCTGACAGCTTTTGGTGGTTGGCATCCCCAAATACAAAATTAATGGACCTTTCAACTATGCTGAACAAAATGGCAACCTCAAAATTTTGATTGGATATGTTTGGAGAAAGGCTTAGCGCAGGGGGCCGGTCACCCTCCAATCACTTTAAACCTAAAAAGCCCCCTAGAACTTTCAATTTCCAATTTCCGGATCTGGTCGGGATTTAAAACAAGAGCTCTGAAGCACAAAATCCTTCTAAATAACAAATTTCATTTAGATCTGATCTCCCGTTCGTAAGTTAAAAATACTTCATTTTTATGATTTTTCCAAATTACCCCTCCCCAACTCCTTCAAAGAGAGCGGATCTGGTCCGGTTATTTCAATCACGTATCTTGGACTTGTGCTGATTCTTCCCACCAAGTTTCATCCTGATCTCTCCACTCTAAACCTTTTCCAAGATTTCCGGTCCCCACCCCAACTCCCCCCCAATGGCATTGGATGCGGTCGGGATTTAAAATAAGAGATCTGAGTTACGAGGTCCTTCTAAATATGAAATTTCATTAAGATCCGATCACTCATTCGTAAGTTATAAATACCTCTTTTTTTCTAATTTTTCAGAATTTACCCTCCCCCCAACTCCCCCAAAGAGAGCGGATCCGTTCCGGTTATGTCTATCACGTATCTGGGACTTCTGCTTATTTTTACAACCTAGTTTCATCCCGATCCCTCCACTCCTAGGGTTTTCCAAGATTTTAGGTAAACCCCCCCCTCTCGAACTCTCCCCAATGTCACCGGATCCGGTCGGGATTTAAAATAAGAGCTCTAAGATACGATATACTTCTGAATATCAAATTTCATTAAGATCTGATCCCCGTTCGTTAAAAAGTTAAAAACACCTAATTTTTTCCAATTTTTCCGAATGAACTGTCCCCTACTCCTCCCCAGATGGTCGAATCGGAGAAACGACTATTTCTAATTTAATGTGGTCTGGTCCCTGATACGTCTGCCAAATTTCATCGTCCTAGCTTAACTGGAAGTGCCTAAACTAGCAAAACCAGGACAAACAGACAGACCGACAGAATTTGCGATCGCTACATAACACTTGATAAATACCAAGAGCCACAAAAAATATAAACAGTACATTGTGCCCACTTCACTCTTTATTTATGCAGAGCTGCCTATGATTTCGCCTGGAGTTTAATGTTGCGTTAACTTTAAGTACCGATGACAGTAAAATCAAGTCCAATTATGATTAACCAACCATACATACATTGCTTAAAAAGGACAAGCTTGGTAAAGCTTACCGCCCTTTGGAATTAATTAACAAATAAATAGACTTCCATTTTTAGTCATGCAAGTTTTGGTAGTAACAGGTGACAAATTCAAAAAAAAGGAAACGGGTGAAAAATCAGCAGAAAATATGCTAAATACATATGATACTTAACAGCTTAAGAAGCTGTAGCTTTTCTTTGAAGGCGCAGATGTCTTTGCGAATCAACAGACTGTTAATATTTGGATTTTTAGGAACGAAAAGCGTTGTCAAATTTAACTAATTAGTTTAACTTATTTATCTTCATCACCCCAAATGGCAAAACAGACGGAAATATGGTACTGCTGTAAAACTTTGTAATTTTAGAAAACCAAAATAAAAACTTTAAGTCATGGTTTTCAGATATGAATGAACCCAAAACCGGCCCAGGTGGGGAGGAAAGGATGGAAAACAGTAATTTTGATGTCCTTGATACTTCTTGATTGTTTTAAAGATCTGCTCAATTGCAGAAATTGGAGGAGGAAGAGATAATAAATTTCTTACGTTCAAGCTTTCAGTGAGGGCACTCATAATGTCCTTGCAGTATGGATGGACTCTTGAACCCATCGCACGACAAATATTCTTGACAGTTCCAATAGCTGCTTGACAAACCTATAAGGGAAAAAGAACCCATATATATATATATATATATATATATATATATATAAATAAGTTGTTTGTTTGTGTGTTGACTGACGTCATGTTTGTGTGTCGACTGACGTCGTTATAAAGATTGATATTATTCCGTCATGAAGTTGTTTGTCGACTGACAAAATTACAGACCGGGACACCGGGAATATAAATGAGGACCGGGACACTCAAAGAGAAATTACAGACTGGAACCCCGGGACACAAATAACGACCGGGACACAGGGAATATAAATGACGACCGGGACACAGGGACACATCATTAGAATAATCAGGTATAGATCTGAATACGGATTGTTTTTCCCATGGACAATTATATGTTGCATGTTCAAGAGTCGGTAAACCTGACAATCTATTTATATGCACAGACAATACGACAGCGAAGAATGTTGTGTATTCGCAAGTTTTACGTAGTTGAAAACATATATATATATATATATCTATCTATATTCACTGGTGGGACACAGGGACAGAACTACAATGGCGCGTAACTAATATGGCGCAAAAAAAGCTAAAAAAGAAAAAACTGAAATAGAAAAAACTTTAAAAAAAGGAAAAAATGAAAAAGAAATAAAGCTAAAAAAACTAAAAAAGCTGCAAAACTAAAAAAAAAGAAAAACTAAAAAACTATATATATATATATATATATATATATATATATATATATATATATATATATATATATATATATATATATATATATATATATATATATATATATATATATATATATATATATATATATATAAGTTGTATGTATGCATGTTTGTTTGTGGGTTTACATATGACGTCATTATAAGTATATAAGGCTTTGTATATGACGTCATCATAAGATGACACTACAGACCGGGAAACTGGGACATAAATGACGAACGGGACACAGGGAATATAAATGACGACCGGGACACTCAAAGATAAATTATAAACCGGGACACAAATAACGACCGGGACACCGGGACACAGGGAATATAAATGACGACCGGGACGCTCAAAGAGAAATTACAGACTGGGACACCGGGACACAACTGACAACCGGGACACTGGGAATATAAATAACGACCGGGACACAGGGACACAACTACAACGGAGACGCCAAGGGGCACAGGGGGATACATAAATGACGACGGGGACACAGGGAATGCTCGATTAGCAATCACCATCAACAAAGCTCAAGGGCAATCATTAGAATAGTGAGGTATAGATCTGAATACGGATTGTTTTTGCCATGGACAATTATATGTTGCACATTCAAGAGTCGGTAAACCTGACAATCTATTTATATGCACGGACAATGGGACAGCGAAGAATGTTGTATATTCGCAAGTTTTACGTAGTTAAAAACATATATATATCTATCTATATTCACAGGTGGGACACAGGGGCACAACTAAAATGGCGCGTAACTAATATGGCGCGTAACGACTTACGCGCGCGGGGGGGGGTCTTGGGGGGGCGAAGCGCCCCCACCAGCTAGGTGTTGGGGTGGCGCGAAGCACCACCGCAACAGCTAGTATACATATATAAATCAGAAATAGCAAAGTTCTATTTTTAGGCCGAAAGTTCCGTCTCTGCTGGTAGTGTCGTTTAACTGGTAGTGCTGGTAGTGTCTCAAGTTATGAGTTTTTTGATACTATATAATGATATCACAACAGCAGAGAAAATATAATTTTAAACACTAAACAGTTTCAAATACAATGGGCATTCAAAACATACGCAGAATTATGTGATGCTTTTTAACTTTTCTATTACAATGGATCTATGTTTCGACATAAACTACGTCAAGGCTGGTGCACTACTCCATACTTCTTGATCATTTTGAAGAAGCCTGAAGACCCCAATACAAGGCATTTTTTTGTGCATGTTTTGCTTCATCACTGCTATCAAATTGAACGCCCCACAACTATCATCACCGTTTTGAGAATTAAAAAATTTCAAACAGAGCTCGATTTGAATAATACAGTGGATGCGACAGTAATTCCCGAGTAAAATGTCTCGGCTATTCTTTTTTAACACGTGAAGAATGCGTTGGAACGTACAGTAGAAGAGGATTTCATGATGGAGTTTGCCAAAACGCTTTTTAGCTGATTCTTCTCTCAATTTCCTTGAAATACCTGTATAAAAGGCTCCTGTTACAGTGTTTTTGGCATTTTAAAATTCTAAAGTACAATTCGCTTGAAGTTCTACAAAACCACTGACACTACCTTGTTGAAGGAAATTCCAAATATTTTTTAAATGTCCCTTGTAATAAATATTTGTGTCAAATACTTCATAAAGAAATTTAAACTATAATTATGTTTTTAGTGTGCATTTGCTTACTAGTTATACATTCCATTATTCCAGCAGAGGTAAAACATATATACAGTACATAGCACAATATCATAGCACACATAAATGAGTTCTGACACTAAAAAAAATTAATCATCCAAAGAAAATGTTCTAGTGTGAATTTCCAAGAGATTATCACCAAAGAAAATTTGATATTGGAAAACAACCTTCACTACTTACAGATTGTTATTATATACGAAATGCATGCAGTTAATCTTTCATAGTTCACAAAATTTTCCCTATTCTTCAGGCCCAATAGCCATTTCTGGCCCCTATTCTGAAGGACTTCAGTAGAAAAACCAGCAAAAGCATTTCAAAATAAAACTGATGAATCAACAAAAGTAAATAGCAAGAACTCACACCAGATTTATCTACGTTTTTAATTCCAGTACAAAGGAACGGACTAAAAGCCTCCATATACTTCACGAAATCGTCGCCTAAAACTTCAGCAAGAGAGGCTACAGCCATCATAGCATTTTTTTGGACGTCAGGTGGTCCTAACTGCATGGGACTGCGGAATATTTGGAGAAGATCTTCCACTACAGCATCCCCAATGCACATAGTATCCTCTTTCGACATTTCCTTTATCATTCTCTATAAATAAATAAGTAACTAAAAGTAATCAAATTGACCATTTATTATAAAAATAAAACAACTCTGTTTTAACAGTTTTTGAAGAGACGATAATAAGCACCTCTTAGAGAATACATTTCGGGGGATGGGGAATTCAAAACTATGAAGGAAACAAAATATGAAGAATCCTAAAATTATCGTACAAACTTTAAAATCGAGAGGTTTCGAGGGGAATCTCAAAAGCCCCCCATCGCCACTTTATACATGGCTGGTCAATACAATTGTAAACAAGTAAAACAAAATCAGTTCATTTATTAAGAAAAAAAAATGTAGATTTGTAGCCATAGGTAGTTAAAACTATTTAACTATTTGCGAACCTGTCATAAAAAAAAACAACAACAGGGAGCATAATAAAACAAAATAGAAAAAAACAACACGAAAAGATTACGAAGGCAAATGAAATAAATCACTGCATAAAACTCGCACCCATTATTTTTGGCAATATTCAAATCTACGACAATTATTTGTCGCAATATTTTTGTCGAGATATTCAACTCTGCGACACTGTTTATTTAAGTTTTTAATTCCAGTAGAACGGATAAGTTTTTAATTCCAAAAGAACGGATTAAAGGCCTTCATATACTTCACGAAATCCTCATCTAAAACTTCAGCAAGAGAGGCAACAGCCGTCATACCTTTTCTTGGACGCCAGGTGGTCCTAACTGCATGGGACTGCAGAATATTTGGAGAAGATCTTCCACTATAACATCCCCAATACACACAACATCCTTTTCATCATTTCCTTTATTACTCTCTACAAATAAATAAGTAACTAAAAGTAATCAAATTGATCAAATAAAAATACAGAAAGTCTGTTTTTAGCAGTTTTTGAAGGGATGATAATGAGCAAGTCCTAGAGAATATATTTCGGGGGACGGGGGATTTAAAACTATGGAGGAAACAAACAATAAAAATCATAAAATTATCGTAAAGGCCGTAAAAATCGAGAGGTTTCAAGGGGTATCTCAAAAACCTTTTGACTTTGGCGATATTCAACTCTGCGACAATGTTTTGTGATTCGTCTGGCAAATGAGACTTCAGGGTCTGCTGGTTTGAATTTAGTAATAATTTGTGAGTTCCTGCACCAAGAACGCATGACTATCTGATATACAGCTTTTCTTGCACACCGTCCGGCACCAAAGTTGTAATCATGACTATCTGATACACTGATATGCAGCTTTTCTTGCACACCGTCCGGCACCAAAGTTGTAAGTATGAAACTAGCTTATTTAAAGGGACTATTAATGGACCTTTTATTTATGATAGTTTCTTTTCATTATAAGTTTGACATAAAAATTTGTTTTTTTCATATTAGGTCTGGTTTATCTATCCATAGTAATAAATATTGTCTGCAAGTTTGGCACAGCTATCCATTCCAATTTCTAGTTCACAGCAATTGCGTTCGTTTTAAGTTTGACTTAAAAGACTTAGTTTCTGCTCAATCTTGGTTTTAACATCGCTATTTACTTTTCTTTAAAAAACTCCTTTTCAGAAAACGCTCTCCTAAGTCAACTTTACAAAATAATGAGCTTGGCCTGTTCCAAAGGAAACTTTCTGAGAGCTTCAAAAATTGAGAATCACTAGAAATAACTTCATGTACACCGCTACTTAAAGTTTGATTGAGCTGGTGCCCAAGAAAGGTAAAAATAAAGTCAGTCACCTCAAAACCCTCTTGTAATAAATTAAATTCTGAACCTAATTATAAATCTTTTTTGCAATCTCTATCACAGGAGATCTCTGATCTCTATCGAAGATTATTTATTGATAGATAATTTTTCATTTTTGTAAATTCTTAATTTGGCCTGCTTGCGGAAATTTGATTAAAATCTAAAAGTAAGTATAAGGTTATTTCATAATTAATTTTAGACCACGACCCAATTGTAAGAAACAATGCTCTGGGTAGTATTTAGACTTCGGACCAAAAGCATTAGATAATTTATTGGAAAAGAAAAAAAATGGAAAAGAGTAGTTGAATATTCAAGAAGTTCATGACAAAATGAGGAATCCATCAAAATTCTTCAGGATATTTTTTCTTCATTAACCATAAAATAACTTTTTATACCACCCTAGAAATTTGTAAAGGAATCAAATGAAAGACAAGGGCAAGGGAAAGATTTTTAGTCAATGGTTCATGAACAATATTCACACGAATAGAAAATTTAAAAATTCCAGCCCACGACTAATTCAAACAACCGCTGCAAAAATCAGTCTTAAATAACAATATATACAATAAAATTATTATTATATCCCTTTGTAGGAAGAAAATCACAAGGAAAACAGTCCCCTGCCCCTGAACTCGTCTTAGGTCTATTCGTAGGTCGTTTCTTATATTTCTTGGCTCTTATGCAGATTTCAAGTTTTTAGGATTTTACTGCTTTTCGCCTGTGTTGTTACATTAGACTGTGAGACTAAACTAGACCTCCGTTGCCTGTGCAACGGGAAGTGTTGCAGCAACTGTGCCCTGTTCCTTAGGGCACAGTTGCGGAGCAACACGTGCAACTGTGCCCTACGGGACACAGTTGCGGAGCAACAGTCTCCATTATGTCCTTCAGAGGACATTTTTCTAATGCGGGTTCGATTGTTATCTTGAAGCATCTTTGATATGGTTTTATTTCGAGCTCCTACTAAACTGAGTTTGGTAAAATGTTTAGCTGGTCCAGAAATAAACGAGAAAAAAAACTCTAGCTGGCCCAGAACCGAAGTTACCTCTAGAACGTCGAAACTTCGGAAATTATTTCTAAGAGAACGAAGCAACTTGGTATAAAGAACACTTCACTTCTTCTTGCATAACTTTCATAGCACTACTCGATAAAAAGAAAATAGACATCAAAATCGAAAATTTCAAAAAATCGGAACGAGATTGCCTTTTCCGGAATTATTTCCGGGAAATCTGTAAGAGCTACAGAATTTCATGCTTCAGTTCTCGAAAACATCAATAAAAGTTCTATATGAGTTCATAATTATTTTATCTCTAAAACGTTTACTTCCGAAACTAGGGCCGTCTTAACTGGACGCCAATTCGAAGTATTATGTTTCGAGACGCACATTTCGGGAATTATTTCCGGGAAATCTGAAAGAGATACGGAAATAACGTCTTATAGTTTTCTGCTTAACTTCTGATGGTCTAAACTAGGAAAATATAAAACAAACCAAATTCACCCAAAAATTTAAATTGCCCCGAGGGCATGACAAAACTTCCAAATAGAAAAACCCAAAGAAGGAATTTTATTTCGGAGAAACTATTGTAAGCTCCAGTTGTTAGGAGATCGAGACCTGTCGAACCGCGTTGGAAAAAAAATTCTAGCTGGTCCAGAACAGAAGTTACCTCTAGAACGTCGAAACTTCGGAAATTATTTCTTAGAGAACGAAGCAACTTGGTATATAGAACACTTCAATTCTTCTTGCATACTTTTCATAGCACTACTCGATAAAAATATAAGAAACATCAAAATCGAAAATTTGAGAAAATTCCAAAAAAAATCGGAACGAGATGGATTTCCGGAATTATTTCCGGGAAATCTGTAAGAGCTACGGAATTTTGTGCTCCGGTTCTCGAGGAGAAAAATGAAAGTTCTACATGAGTTCAGCATAACTGTATTTCTAACAAGTTTATTTCCGAAGCTGGGGTCGTCTTAACTTGACGCCAAACATCGAACGCACAGTTTCTAAGAAAAAAACGGTTTTATTTTTTTTTTATGGAAAACTGTTAGAAATTTTAGGAACTTCTCTGGAACTTTTTTACTCTGTTTCACGATTCCCTTCCCTCTGAAAAATCTCAAATTTTTAACTCTTACCACTTCGGAGCTACAGGTCGCTGATCACGGTGAAAAAAAAAAAAAACAAAACAAAAAAAAAACTACGAAAGCAGTAGTGTTGCTCTGCAACACAATGAGCAAAACCAACCTGCCAAATTTAACAACACTTTTTGTCGACTTTCTGAAACTTTTCGGTGTCGTGTGGTTTTAACTTATTTTTTTGGTGATTTTAGGCCCTTTTTTTTTATTAGGCACCCACTACCTGCGAAACAAAATTCTTGGTAATCAGCCTATGAGTCAGATAATTAGGTGGCTAATGGCTTATGTACCCATTTTCAGAAGTAGGGCTTAAATTGTCAATGGTACACTCTAGGATTCCCTTCCTAAAGCAAGCGATACAGCACTTTATTTTAAACCAGTGAGGCCACATCAAGTTGAGGGTGCATTGAAAATTATGAAAAAATCTGCAGCTGGAATCGACCTTCTGAATGTTCAAATTGTAAGAAATGTTCACATAGTAGAAAATGTTTACCAGACTATGTCGAGTAATTTTTTGAACCTGTTTAATAAATGTTTCAAATTTGCAATATATCTTCATTGTTTTAAAAGTGTGTTACCTATTCCTCTGAATTAAAGAAGGTATAAGGAAGATATAAAAAAAAAACTCCGCCTGATGCCTCTACTTCCAATTATTTCTTGAAAGGCTCGTATTTTTTGAAAAGCTGATTTATTTAGATTGGTAGATTATTTTAAAAAATGAGGCTTTTTTCACTGGACAGTTGTCAGTTCAGTTTTAGACAAAATGTTTATACAGAGCATGCATTAATATATTTAAAAATTTTTAATGATGATTTTATACATTCAAGTTTTAAAAAAAGTTTTCAATTGTATGGGTATTATGAAGATTTAGTTGTCTTAACTATCAAATTTTATTGGCTTAGCTTATGAAAGATGGAAGCCGTTTGACAGCTTAAGATTGATAACTCTATTCGTCAAAAGGAAGAACATAAAGAGTACGACTAGAGTCAGTCTTGTCATAAGAGAAGGTTGGACAGCCTGGTATCACTCAAGGATCTCTTTAGGGTTTGCTGTTGTTTTTTGTGCATATAAATAATTTAAGTGGATATCGTAAACAGCTGTCGACGCTGGGGAGCAATAACGGTAGGATGCAGGCAATACTCCTAAGTTTTCCTGATTTATAATATCTATTAAAATATAATTTATAATATATCCATTAAATTTATAATACCTGTTAAAATAGAAGCTGACTTTATGAATAGCTTGAAAAAAAATTGGTGATTATCGAGAGATGGATGCGGACGAACAAACTGAAGAAATCAGTTTTCCTTTTATATGGCAAAAATGTAAATTATTATCTATGGGCTGAAGAAATAGGGCTAGAACGTTATATAAAACGGAAAAGTATCGTCTAGTTTCTTAATGTCACGGCAGATAAATGAGTAAGTTTCAAAACAATATTACATTCATAGTATTAAAACAGCCAAAAATGTTGTAATTCTAAGGAGGTTGGCAAGTTTTTTCTCGAATAGTTATCAGGACATTGCGTTTATCTCTTATTCATCAGTGCCTCTTGTGTTGTGTTTCTGGTTAGTCGTCAATCTTCACTAGTTATTTAAGCCTGCTCCGTGTGTTACTAAGTAATGCTGTTAAAGTTTTGACAAACGATTTGTCCTGAGGTTTGGCAAGATCTAGTTACCAGCAATTAAAAATTCTACTGTTTTTTCGGTTGATTAAATTTTATATTAATTCGTTTAAGTATAGAATTTTCTCTAATTTGCTACCAGCGTGTGTCTCTGATTCTTATAGAGAAAGAGAGCATTGTTTATCAAATTAGAGACGTTGATTGGTGGATTAAATTAGTCTCAAGATGTGTCAGGAACTATATGATTCGTAGAGTAAGATTGTGGGTATTATTGAAGTTCCATACATAATTCTATGAACATTTGAATTACTGACTTTTTGTTCAGTAGGGACAGGAGACGGATGAAGAACCAAATTTTGTTTTATTACTATTACCTAATTATCGTCTTTCCCAATTTATTTTGTACAAAACTTACTACGAACACATGAAACAAATCATGCAAATATATATATATATATATATATATATATATATATATATATATATATATATATATATATATATATATAAATAAATATATATATATATATATATATATATATATATGAATTTATATATATATATATATATATATATATATATATATATATATATATATATATATATATATATATATATATATATATATATATATATATATATATATATATATATATATATATCTATATATATAAAAATAAGTTGTCTGTGGATGGATGGATGGATGTGTCAGGTGACGTCACCTGAAAAAACTGGATCAGGTGACGTCAAAACTGAAAAAACTAAAAAAAGGCAAAAACTACAAAAAAAACTAAAAACTAATAAAAAAAATAAAAAAGCTAAAAAACTAAAAAAACTATAAAGGTAAAAACCAATAAAAAACTAAAAAAAAAACTGAAAAAACTAAAAAAAGGCAAAAACTACAAAAAAAACTAAAAACTAATAAAAAAAGTAAAAAAGCTAAAAAACTAAAAAAACTAAAAAAAAACTAAAAAAAGGTAAAAATTAAAAAAAATAAAAAATAAAAAAAAACTAAAAAAAAGGAAAAAACTGAAAAATAAGCTAAAATAAAGGTAAAAACCAATAAAAAACTAAAAAAAAAAAAGGAAAAAACTAATAAATGACGACACTCAAAGAGAAAGCGACCAGGACAAAAGGAATGTTCGATTAGCAATCAACAAAGCACAGGGACACAGGGAGTATAAATGACGACCAGGACATAAGTAAAAAAAAAAACTATCTATATATATAAAAATAAGTTGTCAAACTAAAAAAAGGCAAAAACTACAAAAAAAACTAAAAACTAATAAAAAAGCTAAAAAACTAAAAAAACTAAAAAAAAGGCAAAAACTACAAAAAAAACTAAAAACTAATAAAAAAAATAAAAAAGCTAAAAAACTAAAAAAACTAAAAAAAGGTAAAAAACTAAAAAAACTAAAAACTAAAAAAAACTAAAAAAAAGGAAAAAACTGAAAAATAAGCTAAAATAAAGGTAAAAACCAATAAAAAACTAAAAAAAAAACTGAAAAAACTAAAAAAAGGCAAAAACTACAAAAAAACTAAAAACTAATAAAAAAAGTAAAAAAGCTAAAAAACTAAAAAAACTAAAAAAACTAAAAAAACTAAAAAAAGGTAAAAAACTAAAAAAAATAAAAAATAAAAAAAAAACTAAAAAAAAAGGAAAAAACTGAAAAATAAGCTAACATAAAGGTAAAAACCAATAAAAACTAAAAAGAAAAAAAGGAAAAAACTAAAAAAAATTTTCATCTAAAAAACTAAAAAAAACTAAAAAAGGTAAAAACTAAAAGAACTAAAAAAGAAAAAAATAAATGACGACACTCAAAGAGAAAGCGACCAGGACAAAAGGAATGTTCGATTAGCAATCAACAAAGCACCGGGACATAGGGAGCATAAATGACGACCAGGACATAAGTAAAAAAAAAATTAACAAAACTAAAAAGAAGGTAAAAACTACAAAAAAACTAAAAAGAAAAAAAAACTAAAAACTAATAAAAAAACTAAAAAATCTAAAAATCTAAATAAACTAAAAAAGAAAAAAAAAGGAAAAAAATAAAGGAGAAAAACAAAACTAAAAAACGAATGTATATACAGACCGGTACACCGGGATACAAATGACGACCGGGACACAGGGAATATAAATGACGACCGGGACACAGGGACACAACTACAACGGGGACACCGGGGGAAACAGGGGGATATAAATGACGACCGGGACAAAAAAACTAAAAAGAAAAAAAAACTAAAAACTAATAAAAAAACTAAAAAATCTAAAAATCTAAATAAGCTAAAAAAGAAAAAAAAAGGAAAAAAATAAAGGAGAAAAACAAAACTAAAAAACGAATGTATATACAGACCGGGACACCGGGATACAAATGACGACCGGGACACAGGGAATATAAATGACGACCGGGACACAGGGACACAACTACAACGGGGACACCGGAGGAAACAGGGGGATGTAAATGACGACCGGGACACCGGGACAGGGAATGGTCGATTAGCAATCACCATCAACAAAGCTCAAGGGCAATCATTAGAATCATGAGGTATAGATCTGAATACAGATTGTTTTCCCATGGACCATTATATGTTGCATGTTCAAGAGTCGGTAAACCTGACAATCTATTTATATGCAAAGACAATGGGACAGCAAAGAATGTTGTATATTCGCAAGTTTTACGTAGTTAAAACCATATATATATATATATCTATCTATATTCACAGGTGGGACATAGGGACACAACTACAATGGCGCGTAACTATTATGGCGCGTAACGACTTACGCGCGCGGGGGGGCTTGGGGGGGGCGCGAAGCGCCCCCACCAACTAGGTGTTGGGGTGGCGCGAAGCGCCACCCCAACAGCTAGTATATATATATATATATATATATATATATAAAGAAAAATCAACTTCCAAACAAGAAAAACAAATAATATGAAATTAATCCAAACAGCACTGATAAATAATATTAAATGGCAGAAAATGAAGTAAACCGTTTAAACTTCTTTTGAACGTATGGGACTCCATTGAATCTACTACATCTAAAGGGTAGGGAATACAATATATTTACAAAATAAAACTAATCCTGTAATACAGAGGGAATCTTAATAAAACTTCAGATAGCGACAAAACCCCTATCGAACCTTTAACTGCTCCGTTTTCGACAGCGAATCCCAAAGTGGTGAAATATACAGCACATGAGGCAGAGCTAGAGCGCTATATAGTTTAGCAAGTACACACTTACTATAACTATACTTCAGTGCAGCAGGTTCGGCATAGCTGGCGCGGAAACCTGATATGGAAAGTTCAGTGGTAAGAACACGAGTACTAAGCTTATCTGGACCATAAGCGAAGCCAAGGTATTTCAGAGAAGAAGATTCTATAATAGATTTACCTGCTACAATAACAAATGAAGAAGATAAAGCTTTACCGCGGGCACTATAAGCGACAAATTCAGTCTTAGCAGCAGTAACATTAAGTCCTAGGAGCTTATGACTAGAAATCAAAGAATCTACGTTTGCCTGTAAAGTAGAAAGACTCGAACTGACAAGCAGGACATCACCTGCGTAGCAAATCAAACTGAAATCACAAAGGTCACTATAAATTCCACCATTAATTGTCCTAGTTATAGTGGTCGTAAGAATGTTAAGTGAGTTAAGTGAGAATGTTAAGTAAGAGAGGCTTAAGATAGAACCTTGTCTGAGTCCTCTAATAAGACGAATAGGCCCAGTTAAGACATTTTTCAAGTTTAACCCTAACATAACTATGGCTATATCAATATGAATAAAACGCAACTATATGGGGCGTAACTCCAAAATCAAGCAAAGTCAAAAATACTTTTGGTTGGACTAAAGAATCGAATGCTGCTAGTATATTTACACTACACAGATATGCAGGATTTCCCAAGTTCTCAGCATTACTGCAGACATGTTTCAGCAGGCAATGAGCAAACGCACAATACAGATGCTTACGAAAACCAAACTGTCCATAATCTAGCACGCATTTACGTATCGTATCAGGCAGGACAAGACTTTCTTGAACCTTGCTTAAAACACTAGAAAACAGTGATAGGGCAATAACTATTACAAAAATTGGCATTTTTTCCCTTTTTAAAAAAAATATTCATTATTGCACCAGAATCAAATGAATTAGATACTTGACCTTCATCAACACACATTTGAAACAAAAGTGACAGATGCTCAATCAGTAGTGCACTTGCGTTTTGAGGGCAGTGGTGTTTAATACCATCTAAAACAGGAGCTTTACGACGCATCAAAAGCCGGATTACACCCACAACGTCACTTTTAGAAACAGTTACGTTTGTATAATAGAGGGTCAAGCCTACTTTGTAATAAGACATCACTTCTAATTTCTAAATTCGAATCACGGGAGCCAAACACAGCAGAACAATGTCGAAACTATTATTCTTCAGAAATACCAGCACTCCCTTTACTAGGACCGCTTTGAATGTTTCTATATTTTTCCCATATGAAGTTCGGATTTTTAAGAGCCTCAGCAGAGGCACGCACAGCTTCCCTAGCTTTAAGATCACTGACACATTCGGTATATTCTTTTTTTTTCTTTTGAAAAGCTGGAACAGAAGATCAGAAATGGCTTATCATAATCACACCAAATGTGATACCACATTTCCGTCTTTTAGCTGTGCTTAAGCTGAGATCATGACTCTAACCAAACTTACGGGTACCTCTCTTCACTTTCAAACACTTCGTAGTAACGAACTGTAGTAAGGAGCGACCAGGCTCAATGCTAACTGAAACTCTAAAAAACGGAATTTTGATACCAATATATGCATCAAAAGAATCGGAGTTTTATGCTGATTTTAAATATAAGTTTCATCAAGTTTAGCTTTACCCATCAAAAGTTACGAGCATGCAAAAATTAGCCTTATTTTCAAAAACAAATGGGGAAAACACTTCCTAAACACGCGCATGATTATCAGAAATAAGCCCCTTCGAGAAAAATTTTACTATTGTGCTCATAGCAGCCACTTTCAATACAACATCTTCGTGGCGCAAGGTCGTTTTAACAAAGTTCAGAACAGGCGCATACGTATATTCATATTCGTTTGTCATGATGTCACATTCGAAGCCCAAAGCCAGCGACACAACTTATAATTCAACGTTCAGAAAGAGATATTAACAACCACACCACAGTCTAAGCACTCGAATAAACACCACAATAAACAAGCTAAGTGTCGGCCCCCGTTCACCTTATCCCTGCAGTTGAAGGGAGTTTCTCTCGGCAGGTACAACGGCGCTTGCGACGGGGGAACTACTCCTCTCCTACTTGCCAATTAAGGTTACCAATTAATGTAACACTAATATTTACACATGATTATTAGTTATTCTAATAATGTAACCCAACCAATAAATGCCAATTAATAAGTATTATTAAAAAAATAAAGAAAGGACCGAAAAACTATAAAGAATAAAAGTAAATGAAATCCCACACCGCGCACCACATCATCAGGCGCAAACCATATATTTGTGAAAAACGTGTCATGTTAAAACACTTCTCAAGCAGCTGAAGGGTTTTTGCGAGACCCACAGGGGGAAGCCACACCCGGCAACTTTGAAGGCTTTGGCTTAGCCGTGCGTGTTGTAAGACAAGCTAATTCAAGCAGGTAATCCCGTGAGGAAACTAGTGGAGCTTTCCGCCACTGTGTGGACCCTGGGTAGCTTTTTACTGCAGTAAATTGTTAGCAGTAGTCATATAAAAAATATTTGATTGTTGCTACTTCACTGACGTGGAGCTTATTATTATTTTTAAACCCAAAATTCGAAAACAGCAAAGGATTAATAATCGTCTTTCACATCAGATGCATATCTATTACTAAATCTAATTCGGGATGCCTTCTTATAGATTCCATAAAAAAAACAAAAAACGTTGGAACGTTAAACCATTCGTAGAAAAACGGATCGATCCAGCAGCTGTGCTAATATTGGAACGTAAAAAATACTCCCTCATCAAAGAGCTTACCTGCATAGTATTGAGACATAAATAAAGATAAAAATGCTACTATTCATTTGCTATGGTAATGATGTACCTGGATGAAACAAAATAAGTAAAGCAACTGCATCATATCACTGCCAACAAGCAGTGAGTGAACTTACCTGTAGAGTAGCACAGAGAAGTGATTGAAGATAAAAATACAGCGATCCATCCACTATACTAATGATGCTTTCCTCCATTCGAAGAATCTGAGTCAATATAATCTCAGTGGCACGTGCAACATAAATATAGCAATCTTTTGGTGAAATTTCGACAAGCTCCGCAAGTGCCGCATAGGAAGTCATGCAGAGATTGTTCTAGAAATTAATTTAACTTTCAATGTTGGCATTAATGTGAAGAACGATTGACAACATACTTTATACAAAGAAATGATGTATATATATAAAAATAAGTTGTTTGTTCGTATGTCTGTCTGTCGACTGACGTCATTATGAGGGTTGAGCTGTATGTCGTCATGTTTGTTATGACGATGCTTAGTATATGACGTCATTGTAAGTATTTAAGAAGATCGTTAAAAGAGAAATTTTTAATTGTAAAATGACTGAAGAATGACTCATTGAGAAATTACAGACCGGGACACCGGGACACAGATAACGAGTGGGACACCGGGACACAGGGAATATAAATGACGATCAGGACACTCAAAGAGAAAATACAGACTGGGACACCGGGACACAAATGACGACCGGGATACAGGACATATAAATGATGACCGCGACACAGGGACACAACTACAACGGGGACGCCGGGGGCACAGGGGGGATACATAAATGACGACGGGGACACAGGGAATGTTCGATTAGCAATCACCATCAACAAAGCTCAAGAGCAACCATTAGAATAATGAGGTATAGATCTGAATACGGATTGTTTTTCCCATGGACAATTATATGTTGCATGTTCAAGAGTCGGTAAACCTGACAATCTATTTATATGCACAGACAATGGGACAGCAAAGCATGTTGTATATTCGCAAGTTTTACGTAATTAAAAACATATAAATATCTATCTATATTCACAGGTGGGACACAGGGACACAACTACAATGGCGCGTAACGACTTACGCGCGGGAGGGGGGGGGCGCGAAGGGCCCCCACCAGCTAGGTGTTTGGGTAGCAGGAAGCGCCACCCCAACAGCTAGTATTATACAATAATGATAAAGAAAAAAAATTAAGCAACAAATGACATTATAATCAAAACATTTTCTCTTTGGACCAATTCTTGCCTAAAAACCAAGATTTTCGAAGACGTTTCTCTTGGTCATTCCAAAATTATGTTTTTTTTTTATAGCAGTATCACGTTTTCATTAGGATTGCCTGATCAAACAGTGAAAATAAATAAGGAAAACTAAATAGTTAAATTTGACAACGACATCTCCCAGAGACATCTACATCTTCAAAAGAAAGCCACATCTTCTTAAGCTGTTTCACACCATATATTTTAAGGCTTATTATCTACTGAATTTTCACCTACGTTTCTTTTTTTAAGCACCAGCCACTACTCAGGACAACATAACTGCGTGTGATTACAGAAAAAAAAAATCATTTCCGATTTCTAATAATATTTCAAGAAATATGATGTTGTAAGCTTCCGCTAAACCAGTTCTGACTACCAGGTCCCATTTTCCCCTGGTAATTTAAAGGCAATATTTACTATTTTTATACACTAAACTAAGGACAGGGTTTCAGCTGAAAAGAATGGATTTCTAAAAACTCGTGCCGTAACGATTAAGTTTAGGTTGGGCAGAAGGAATTCTAGATATATTTGCATCTCCTACCTCAATGCTGATTTTGTTTTGAAACTTAACATCGAAACAAAAAGTACAATAATGATAAAGAAAAAAAACTAAGCAACAAATGACATCATAATCAAAATATTTTCTCTTTGGACCAATTCTTGCCTAAAAACCAAGATTTTCGAAGACGTTTCTCTTGGTCGTTCCAAAATTAAGTTTTTTTTATAGCAGTATCACGTTTTCATTATGATTGCCTGATCAAACAGTTAGAACAAATAAGGAAAACTAAATAGTTAAATTTGACAACGACATCTCCCAGAGACATCTACATCTTCAAAGGAAAGCCACATCTTCTTAAGCTGTTTCACACCATATATTTTAAGGCTTATTATCTACTGAATTTTCGCCTACGTTTCTTTTTTTAAGCACCAGCCACTGCTCAGGACAACATAACTGCGTGTGATTACAGAAAAAAAAAAAAAAAATCATTTCCGATTTCTAATAATATTTCAAGAAATATTTCAAGACAGGGTTTCAGCTGAAAAGAATGGATTTCTAAAAACTCGTGCCGTAACGATTACGTTTTGGGTTGGGCAGAAGGAATTCTAGATATATTTGCATCTCCTACCTCAATGCTGATTTTGTTTTGAAACTTAACATCGAAACAAAAAGTACACCGTTAGAATTGCCTTGGCCAAAAATCCAATTCAGGAGGCTTACAGTCTCTAGGCTGAAAAAACAGGGAAAATCCATTGGCATGAAAAACAAGGAAAGTCGCCGCAACCTAGTAAAATCTGCGAAGCATCTTTTTTTCCTTTTTTTTTCTTGTCTGGAGCTGGAGGGGCACTGGGATATCATAGAAAGCTGTTCAAGGACTCATTTTAAAGCAAATTGCAGCATATAGTCACTTTTATAATCAGAAAAATATGTTTAAAATAAAATATTTTTTTATTTTACAGAAAAGTGAATTTTTACCCACAAGATTATGGTACGCTTTAAGGTTTCTTGGGTGACAACGCAGTTTGTTCTTTACGGGGCCTTGGATAGTTGAGATTGTAACGAATGTTTTTCTTTAACTATCTACATGACATCAAGAGTCTTTTGGACTACTCTGAACCTATACCTAATTTCCTTTCTCTGGTTAACACTGGTCCTACTTACTTTTTGCACTTCATCTCAAATTTCTATCGGATGCATTTGGGGAAAAGAAGATGTGAGAGGGGGAACTAGTTGCCCTCCGATTATTTTAAAATATTTAATTAGTCATTAGAGCTTCTTCTTTTCAATTGAATGGACTCCCATCAAAGTTCATACGACCACCCCTTTCATAGAAACCTCATATGCTAACATTAGCTTAGATTAGGCAAAGGTTCGTTATAAATATCAGATATGGGTTAAAAAACCTAATGGTGTTGCTGATCTTCGTGTCATGCCCCTTCAGCCGGGAAATGCAGTTGAGGGGCTGGAAACTAGCCATCCTGTGGTTTTTCTCACTCTTCCTGTTTACCTTCCCTAAATTTCTCCAGGTACCCATTTAGAGTTGGGCTCTGGATGAGCTTACAGATTTACGCCGCTGATCCCGGTCCAAACAAAATAACCAGCGACACAAGGACTCGAACCCCCGTTCTCAAGGAGAAAGAAGTATAGTGAAATCGAGTATAGCGTGCCAACCGCTCGACTAGGACGGTTAGACTAGAATAGGATGGCTAGGATTCGACTAGAAGCGTCAGGTTTTGAATAAGATCCACCATCTCTCTCTATCTGTGCTCAGCTTTGTTGCTTGTATAGTGATGGTTTGGTTTTGTATACTGTATAAAATATTATTGGCACAGTTCGCCTCTATTCCTGTTTATTTAATTTTGATTTGATTTTTTTTTTAATTTTTCAGGGCTCCTCCATCGCCACAAAATCCAGTGCTGGATAAATGTGTGATAGCTTGCCCCGACATTACTAGGCAAATGACAGCCGGCTCCCTAGTCACAGCTGTTGAAATGTTACCAGTAATGCCCAAAACCACAGTCTTCCCTGTGATTCCACCAAGATTGCCAGTGTCACCTAAAGGGTGCACTGCATCAGTGGAGCCATTGCTTAAGGTATCTAAGACAGCTAAAGCACCAGGCCAGGCAATGGATGCCACACTTGCTGCTATTGAAATACCCATTGCTCGTAAGAATTATCTATTTCGCTCTTTTTTTATATCTTTATATGGAGACTAATATAAACATTGTTTAGCTGCTTAAAGGCATAATTTGTCCTGAGGATTGGGAACGCGGTATTTCAAGTAAATCTATGATTAAATTAAAATTTTAAGTGGGTGTCAGCATTTTAATTTAAAGGACGAAGTGGGATTTCGTTGTGGAACCATTGATCATCCTACAGAAACCTTTTTCAACTAGCTACATTACCACCAAAATCCTACTATTACTTTTATCACTGTAAAATCAGTTAATGTTTTTTTTTTTTATAGATGCCTTTAATTTAAATCCAAATATTATGTGTTTTTTGTCAAAAATAGTTCTGTGTTTATGTGTTAACCAAATTCTGAAAAAGTATGTTTTTAAAAACTAAATTTTAGAAGGGCGTACTGAAAATGAGCAAGAAGAGCAAGGTATTAACGAAGGGACAAACCCCCTCATATATATAATCAAAAATATAAGAATATAAAAGTTTGTTACGTAAGTTAATTCTTAAGTTACGTATATTTTTACTAATAAAAATGTTCGTTAAAAATTAAAACTTCTAGTTGCCTTTATAAGTAACCGAAAAATTGGAGGGCAACTAGGCCTCCTTCCCAACCCCTTATTTCTCAAAACCGTCTGATCAAAACGAAGAGAAAGCCATTTAGCCAAAAAAAGAATTAATATGCAAATTTCATTTTAATAATTTATGTACGGAGAGCCAAAATCAGACATGCATTAATTCAAAAACTTTCAGAAATTAAATAAAAAAACAAGTTTTTTGAAATGAAAGTAAAGAGCGATATTAAAACTTAAAACGAACAGAAATTACTCCTTACATGAAAGGGGCTTTTCCTTGCGCTAAAGTTTGATTCTTTCTCGCAACTCTACTTTTTAAAACAATAAAAACTTTAGCGTAAAGAGCGGAGTGTCGAGGAGGAAAAGCCCCTTTCATATAAGGAGTAATTTCTGTTCGTTTTAAGTTTTAATGTCGCTCTTTACTTTCATTTCAAAAAACTTGTTTTTTTTTATTTAATCAACTTTAGGTCCCTTAAAACCAAGATAAAACCGCAGACAATAGCTTTGAAGATAGTGGTTGTAGCTCAGACAGAAGAATTTTCTTGCAATATAAATATTCTCGGATCAAACCTGGATTATTTGAAAGACTTTCGTAACGAAACTTTCATGCTGAATTTGAGCGTACTAATCAAGCTAAAACGTACAAGAAACCTATAACTTAAAACGAAGAAGGGAATTATTAATATGAAATTTGGCAAATTACCAAAGCGCAGGCAGAAGCAATCTCGTTCTCACTTGGAGTGTCTTGGAGGGCCTTCAGTGTACTCAGGATCCAACATATATCAGCAGCAACTCTTGGTTCAGTCTCCAAACCTAAAATAGCAAAATTATTACAATATAAATGTAACACAATTCATACAGCTTAAAGTAATTCGTAGGCGACTATCCCCACGCCATATCACTGCAATACGTAAAAGATAATACAAAATCAATCACAAGTTGCAAAAAGCCTTTATAAACATAGAATGTAAATAAACAAAAAAATTTTAATCCAGCATGAAATAGTTAAGAATAAAAATTGAGTTTTCCAAAAGGGGAACATAACCTTTTGGCTATAACCTACACGAATTATGTTTCTTATGAAAAAGAAAATAGTAAATCTGGTCTTTATAAGCACGAAATGTAAAAGTGAATGAACGAACACTGTTTTCAATATAATATAGTTAAAAATAAAGCAGTAAGAGTTAGCGAAAGGGATCTATGGCTTTAATATTTGGCCACACGAATTATATTCGTCCGTATGAATTAATTATGCTATATAATTAACTATATTGTAATTAATTAATTAATTACATTATACGGCCATACTAATTAATTATATTATAATAATAGATGAAACGGTCTCTTCCAAACAGTCATTTTCTACATATCTCGGGAATCTTGCAGAAAAACTTATATTTTAAACTAGCTCCAGGAACTCCACAATTCTTACCTTATCGATTTTCTTTTAACTTTGTCCGAGGTCAAAGGACAGTTTCATTAGTCATTTTTAAGGATCAATTTGTTCCTCCCTCCTCCATATCATACCCCGGCATTTAAATGGATGTGGTATGTATTAAGGTGTTTTTGCTTAATAACTGATGCTGAAAATGAGTTGAAATTGAACCCCACTCCGTCTGATGTTGCTGTGAAACTGCTTTAAAACCTGGCTTTCGTTTGGTTAAATTTGATTCAAGGATCCCTTTTTCTATCATTCATTTTCAGTACGCCCTTCTAAAATTTAGTTTTTAAAAACATAATTTTTCAGAATTTGGCTAACACATAAACACAGAACTATTTTTGACAAAAACACATAATATTTGGACTTAAATTAAAGGCATCTATAAAAAAAACAACATTAAATGATTTTACAATGATAAAAGTAATAGTAGGATTTTGGTGGTAATGTAGCTAGTTGAAAAAGGTTTCTGTAGGATGATCAATGGTTCCACAACGAAATCCCACTTCGTCCTTTAAATTAAAATGCTGACACCCACTTAAAATTTTAATTTAATCATAGATTTACTTGAAATACCGCGTTCCCAATCCTCAGGACAAATTATGCCTTTAAGCAGCTAAACAATGTTTATATCAGTCTCCATATAAAGATATAAAAAAAGAGCGAAATAGATAATTCTTACGAGCAATGGGTATTTCAATAGCAGCAAGTGTGGCATCCATTGCCTGGCCTGGTGCTTTAGCTGTCTTAGATACCTTAAGCAATGGCTCCACTGATGCAGTGCACCCTTTAGGTGACACTGGCAATCTTGGCGGAATCACAGGGAAGACTGTGGTTTTGGGCATTACTGGTAACATTTCAACAGCTGTGACTAGGGAGCCGGCTGTCATTTGCCTAGTAATGACGGGGCAAGCTATCGCACATTTATCCAGCACTGGATTTTGTGGCGATGGAGAAGCCCTGAAAAATTAAAAAAAAAATCAAATCAACAATTAAATAAACAGGAATAGAGGCGAACTGTGCCAATAATATTTTATACAGTATACAAAACCATACCATCACTATACAAGCAACAAAGCTGAGCACAGATAGAGAGAGATGGTGGATCTTATTCAAAACCTGACACTTCTAGTCGAATCCTAGCCATCCTATTCTAGTCTAACCGTCCTAGTCGAGCGGTTGGCACGCTATACTCGATTTCACTATACTTCTTTCTCCTTGAGAACGGGGGTTCGAGTCCTTGTGTCACTGGTTATTTTGTTTGGACCGGGATCAGCGGCGTAAATCTGTAAGCTCATCCAGAGCCCAACTCTAAATGGGTACCTGGAGAAATTTAGGGAGGGTAAACAGGAAGAGTGAGAAAAACCACAGGATGGCTAGTTTCCAGCCCCTCAACTGCATTTCCCGGTTGAAGGGGCATGACACGAAGATCAGCAACAACATTAGGTTTTTTAACCCATATCTGATATTTATAACGAACCTTTGCCTAATCTAAGCTAAACTACCATAACCTAACATTCCTCTGAAAATATCTAGCATATATATTCCTCAATCCTTCAAAGTGCCATCCTTCAATGTCCATACTTGTACACCATCAACGCCAGGATCTCTAATATCCTAACCTTAGTTTGACGAGTTTCTTTCTGTTCATTCATACTTTTTTCAGCTACAGAAAAAATAACCTGCGTCTTGGACTTTGTACCTTTTCTCATTACCTAATAACAACTCTTCATCTTCTTGATCCCTGGTCAAAAAAGGGGTACGGGCCTCCAACTTTTTCGGTCACTTAAAAAGAGCAATAGAAAATCTCAAAAACAGAATAATTTCTGTTTGTTTCGAGTTTTACTGTTACTCCTTACTTTATTACACAAAACGTCTGCTGATGAACAATTTTTAATAATATTATATAATTTGCAATACAAAATTTTAATTCTGAAGGAGTAAACTGGATAATGATCGAAATTTCTATATTGTTAATAGCGAAACTATGTCAAATAAAAACAAAATGACACACTACAATAAGTTGCCATTTAAAAAGGTTTATGATTGGAAGTAAACATTACTGAATTGACAAAAAGAAAAAAGGGTCAATGAAGAGCTTAAATTTATAGGGCTTTAAATTATTAACTAAATTTATAATAAATTTAAATTTAAATAAAATTAAAATTAATAATAAAAATAATTAAAATAATAATAATTAAATAATTAAAATAATAATAAAAACTAAAATAAAATTTAAATTTAAAATAAATTTAAATTTATAACTCTTCTTCATTCACACAGTCTTCCTGTTTACCCTCCCTAGATTTCTCCAGGTACCCATTTAGAGTTCGGCTCTGCATGAGCTTACAGATTTACGCCATTGACCCCGTCTAAACCTGATACCCCCACGTTGCCTAAGCGATGACCTACCGCCACTCCTTCATAATAGCTGATGCTAAGTTGCACATCGCTCAACATAATTTGATGAAAGATCATAAATCGTATTAATCAAAACACACTTTTGATAGCGTTTCAATTTAGCTAACACAATAGTTTCTTCCCCTTTAAAGATTATACGACCAACCCTTTCATATGAAGTACCTCTTGAAAAATAATAATAATAAATAGTTAACACTAAAGCCTTATGACTTATAACTACTGGCAACAGTAAAGCGTTGACTTCAATTTCAGCTTAACACCATCAGCCCTTCCTGGGATATTGCAGATACGCCCTTTTGAGAGCATGGGTTGCATTAAATGTCGTTTGATTCAGTTTAACTTCCACTTGGAACATTTCTGAAAGTTTCATCTATGCTCTTAGGATTTTCAGACATCCAAGGTCAAAAACGCCACCCTTTCCGATAGTAAAACCCATATGTAAGCGAAGGGCAACTTGCATAATTTACAGCCCTTGCCCTATATGCAGTCGGAGGAGTGTTAATTGCCCTCCAACACATTTGAATCTTAAAAAGGACAATAGTTATAGTCATTTTCAACCCTAAAAAAGAACTAATCCCAATCCAATGGGTCCCTACGTAGTTGCTTCGACAACTCCTTCCATACCAAGTGGCCGGCGAAAAGAAAAAAACATTCCATGGAAGCCACCTAAATCCACTTGGGCAGCACTACTATATTACTTATGATATCAGAAAGTGATTGTCAAGATTTGAAAAAAGTAATTCAAGATTAAAAACAAGAGCTAAGAGCTCTTGTGAAAGAGCTCTATGGCACTTGTGACGAGGTCGGAAGAGCCAAGAGCCAAGACCTCATATGACATGAGCTCTAAAAAAATTCTAAGAATCAATAGATTAATTTAAAAGGAAAATCTGAGGCTTAATGCCGGTCAGGATTTAATTCTAAGCCGGTCTAGCAAAATTATAAGAATCAATAGATTAATTTAATAGGAAAATCAGAGGCTTAATGCCGGTCAGGATTTTAAATAAGAGCTGTGAGACACAAGGTCCTTCTAAATATCAAAGTTCGTTAAGATCCGATCACCCACTCGCAAGTTAAAAATACCTCATATTTTCTAATTTTTCCTCTCCCTTCAGCCCCCCCCCAGGTGGTCGAATCGGGGAAACAACTTTATCAAGTCAATTTGTGCAGGTCCCTGACACACCTACTAATTTTCATCGTTCAAGCTCGTCCAGAAGCACTGAACTCTTCAAAGCACTGACCCCCCCCCCAACTCCTACAGAGAGAGTGAATCCAAACCGGTTACGTTAGTCATGTATCTACGACATTTGCTTATTCTACCCACCAAGTTTCATCCCGATCTCTTCACTCTAAGCGGTTTCCAAGATTTCCGGTTTCCCCCTCCAACTCCCCCCCCCAATGTCACCAGATCTGGTCAGAATTTAAAATAAGAGTTCTGAGACGTGATTTTCTTCTAAATATCAAGTTTAAAAATACCTCACGAACGGTCACCCGTTCTTAAGTTAAAAATACGTAAATTTTTCCAATTTTTTCGAATTAGCATCCCCTCCGACTCCCCCGAAGAGACTAGATTCAGTCCAGTTATATCAATCATGTATCTAGGACTTGTGCATATTCCTCCCACTAAGTTTCATCCTGATTTCTCCACTCTAAGCGTTTTCCAAGATTTCTGGTCCCCCCCACCCAAATCCCCCCAATGATATTGAATCCAGTCGGGATTTAAAATGAGAGATCTGAGTTACGAGGTCCTTCTAAATATGAAATTTCATTAACATCCGGTCGCTCCTTCGTAAGTTAAAAATACCTAATTTTTTTCTAATTTTTCACAATTAACCCTCCCCTCAACTCTCCCAAAGAGAACGAATCCGTCCCGGTTATGTAAATCACGTATCTTGGACTAGTGCTCATTTTTCTCACCAAGTTTCATTCCGATCCCTCCACTCCAAGCGTTTTCCAAGATTTTAGGCTCCATTCCTCAAACTCCCCCCAATGTCACTGGACCCGGTTAGGATTTAAAATAAAAGCTCTAAGACACGATATCCTTCTAAATATCAAATCTCATTAAGATCCAATCACCTGTTCGCAAGTAAAAATACCTCAATTTTTCTAATTTTTTCGAATTAACACCCCCTCGAACTCCCCCAAAGAGAGCGGATTCAGTCTTGTTATTTCAATCACGTATCTAGGACTTTTGATTATTCTTCCCACCAAGTTTCATCCTGATTTCTCCACTCTAAGCGTTTTCAAAGATTTGTTAAGGGGAAAAAGAGGTTGTAAAAAACTTTTTAACCAGCTCAAGGTATTTTAGGAGTAGCACCTACAACTCGAACTTTGTTATGGGGATTGTGGGTATATGGTTATTATTGGGATTGCCAGTATGAGACTTTCGACTAGTTGCTAATGTGAAAAGCAACTAGTTAATGGAAACTGTTAATGGGAAAAGAGGTTGTACAAAACATTTTTACCCAGCTCCAGGTTTTTTAGGAGTAGCACCTACAACTCGAACTTTGTTATGGGGTTCTCAGAATATGAGAGATTAGACTAGTTATTAATGGGAAAAGAGGTTGTAAAAAACAGGATTACCCAGCCAAAGGTCTTTTAGGAGTAGCAGCTACAACTCGAACTTTGTTATGGGGGTTCTCAGAATATGAGAGATTAGACTAGTTATTAATGGGAAAAGAGGTTGTAAAAAACAGGATTACCCAGCCCAAGGTCTTTTAGGAGTAGCAGCTACAACTCGAACTTTGTTATGGGTATTGTCAGAATATTAGAGATTCGACTAGTTGTTAATGGGAAAAGAGGTTGTACAAAACATTTTTACTCAACTCCAAGGTTTTTTAGGAGTAGCACCAATAACTCAAACTTCGTTATGGGGATGTCAGAATACAAGAAATTAGACTAGTTGTCAATGAGAAAAGAGATTGTACAGAACATTATTGCCTAGCTGCAGGTCCTTTAAGAGTAGCAGCTACAACTCGAACTTTGTTATGGGGATTGTAGTAGGTATATGGTTGTTATTGGGATTTTCAGTATATGAGGGATTAGATTAGTATCTAATGGGAAAAGAGGTTGTACAAAACATTTTTACCCAGCTCCAGGTCTTTTACGAGTAGCACCTACAACTCGAACTTTGTTATGAGGATTAGCAGAATATGAGATATTAGACTAGTTGTTAATAGGAAAAGAGGTTGTACAAAACATTTTTACCCAGCTCCAGGTCTTTTAGGAATACCACCTACAACTCGAACTTTGTTATGGGAATTGTCAGTATATGGTTGTTATTGGGATTGTCAGTATATTAGAGGTTAGACTAGTAGTTAATGTGAAAAGAGGTTGCACAAAAAACATTTTTACCCTGTTCTAGGGATTTTAGGAGCAGCACCTACAACTCGAACTTTGTCAAGGGAATTGTCAGAATATGAGACATTTGACTAGTTGTTAATGGGAAAAGAGGTTGTATAAAACATTTTTACCCAGCTCCAGGTCTTTTAGGAGTAGCACCTAAATCTCGAACTTTGTTATGGGGAGTGTCAGAATATGAGAGATTAGACTAGTTGTTAAAGGAAAAGAGGTTTTACAAAACATTATTACCCAGCTCGAGCTCTTTTAGGAGTAGCAGATGCAACTCGAACTTTCTAATGGGGATTGTCAGTATATGGTTGTGATGGGACTATCTGGACTATATGGTTGTATGGGACTGTCAGTACATGAGAGGTTAGACTAGTTGTTATGGGAAAAGTGGTGGCACAAAACATTTTTACCCAGATCGAGCTCTTTTATGAGTAGTAACTGCAACCCGAACTTTGTAATGGGGATTGTGAGAATATGAGAGATTAGACTAATCGTTAATGGGAAAAGAGGTTGTACAAAACATTATTACCCAGCTCGAGCTCTTTTTGGAATAGCACCTACAAATCCAACTTTGTCATGGGGGTTGTCAGTACATGGTTGTTATTGGGATTGCCAGTATATGAGAGGTTAGATTAGTTTTAAGTGGGAAAAGAGAGTGTAAAAAACATGATTACCAATCTCAAGCTCTTTTAGGAGTATCAGCTACAAGTCCAACTTGGTTATGGGGATTGTCAGTATATGGTTGTTATGGGGATTTTAAGAATATACAAGATTAGACTAGATGTTAATTGGAAACGAAGTTGAAAAAAAAATCATTACCTCGCTCGAGCTTTTGTACGAGTAGCAGCCACAGCTCGAACTTCTGAAATTATCGTTCTTTCCTGCCGGGTCTTACGAGTCTTTTTAAAACCTAAAAATAAAACTTAAAATTAATATTTAAAAAAGGGAGCTCTCACAACAATATAGTGCATATTTTGAACTTCAGAAATATACATAAATATGGGTGAAGAGATGGTGGGAGTCTGTCTCCTCAGCAAATTTCAGTGTTTGATGTTTTGGATTTTCACTACTCTACAGAAAGACCCTCTGACACATTCCATTCTCATTTTAATTATTCGACCTTTGCGTACCAATGATTAAAAAGGAGACTGAAAATAAGGGAAAAAATTTATGATTAATTTCAATAATGCAAAATTCATTAAGGTAAGAGCTGCCCATCCAAGGTAAACCAAAGAAAACTTAACTAAACTTGAATACAGAAATACAAACCACAAAAAAGAGCATCAGAATGAAAATTACACCATCAAAACCCCGATATCAGAGAATCTATTTGCAGATGTTTCAAGTCTCCACCAGCAAAAATCTAAAATTTTGTTGTTTTTCAGAATCAAAGGTAATGGGTGTTTTTTTTTCTAGAAGGAATGACCATTTCAAGCCAATTGCCCTAAATTATCGGGAGAAGGAGAAGAGTGGACCTCGGCCCATAGTAAACGAAATTTGAAAAACGGACTTAAAAAGAACCTGCCGAACAACAAATACTTCCCACATGAAACTATTCTGAAAACAACAAAAAAAAATTTACAATTCTGACAACAATAAAAGAAATTTTACAAGAAATTTTTGAGAATTTGAAGAGACCTTTAAATCCCTAAAAAATAATGTTCTATTGATATAGGTACAACGTTAAACCACTGTTTTCGAAAACTTGACTGGTGGCTTACAGTCCATCACTTTGAACAGCAAGAATGGAAAGTAGAATCATAAAACGCGAAGGGGGCTTGGCAATTAGCATTAGATTTGAATATATATATATATATATATACGCAGTAGGAATGTACATATTGATTCTTAGTGTCGCTTGTCTTTTAACTAGAGCCTCTTTTCGATGTCATGGCATCACCATAGTTTCGATACAACCACCCTGGGAAAAATTATAAATTCTTCTTAAGAGTTGTGATCTATTTAGATCGTTTGTGGCCAGAAATGTCAATATGCTAGTTTTAAGAAAAGAAAGAAAACAAACAACTAAGTCGGCGATTTCTAAGCCAGGTATCAGCACGGCTACGCGGCAGGCTTATATATATATTGATTATCATTACCGCTTGTCTTCTAACCACAGACAATGCGAGCCTCTTCTCGGTGTCGTGGGTCAGGCGATATCAAGAGGAAGTTCACATTATATGCAGTTAGTCGTATTTTTCCTAGGCTGGTTGCACCAACGCTATGTTGAATTCAAGAAGAGGTCCACATTATCGGCGGTGGGAAAACAAGCGACAATGAGAATACACATATACAGGCTTGCCATTTAGCCATGCTGGGGCATGGCGGCCACACTGACGACCTCCAGATACTATATATATTTATATATATATATATATATATATATATATATATATATATATATATATATATATATATATATATATATATATATATATATATATTGATTCTCATTATTGCTTGTCTTCTAACTCCAGACAATGGGAACTTCTTCTTGATGTCATGGGATCACCATAGCTTTGATACAACCACCATGGGAAAAACACAAATTCTTCCGTAAGGTTGTGACTAACCAATCAGGATTACAGAGAGTTTCCGACCCTTTACAGAGGAATGTTTTTGGCATGTTCAAGTTAAAAAGCGATACCATACCTCGATGCGGACGACTTGTATAAGGTGTTTGAAGAGGCATGTTCGTTGTTAATCTTGACATTCTGGATAAGCTGGGTAAAACAATAGGTAGGTAAAGGACTCAACACGATGGTTGTTATTTTTCAAATTGATAACAGTTTTGCCATGCTGTCTTACAACCATTTCATTTGACAGAAAACTATGGTGAGTCTTAAGAGTAAGCGCAGCGCATACTTCATTAAATGCAGGAGGGTTACACCGTCTATATTCGACCCATCTGGCCAATCAGGTCATTTGCTACAGGAATTAAAAAAAAAAATCTATTTTCCCAAAAAAACAACAAATTTCTGCGAATCATCAGCTGAGATTCCCCCGGAGATTTTTTCTTTTTTCCTCAAGAAATAACAGTTAACGTACCCAAGCTCAAAATTTTAGAGTTCATGGCATAAATCGGCGTTTCTTTCATTCCCTTGTGTGAGCAGCTGCTGGGTTGTCTCTTCAGCAGCTAGCAGTAGTCTGCCATCATGGCTACATCCCCCCTTCCCTTGTACCTCTCCATCGTTTGGCGCATGCTCTGATGGAACCTTTTTCTCTGCTTGTCGCTCGTCACCCCAAGGTTTTCAGGGAACTTCTCCATGTGTTAGAACAGGAAGTGCATCTTTATACTCACCAAAGACCCGAGCTTTTGGAAGGCCTTTATCATGCTGCTGACAAAAATAGCGTGGGTTGCTGCCTTTGTGTTCCCTAGGAAGTTGTTCACCACAGTATGTCCGCTGAGTTTTTGAACTGTGTCCTTCATGACCTGCCGTATCTGTCGGCCTTCGAAAATGCTGGCCTTCAGCTTCTCAATAGTCAGTCGAGGTAAGGATCGCCACAGGTGGTTGAAGCACCTCCCTTCATTGTCCAGGGCGTGCGCGAATTGCTTCATTAATCCAAGCTTCAGGTGTAGCGATGGGATCAATATCTTCTCCCAGTAAACAAAAGTTTCGTGTATGATATTTCTCGCCCCAGGTACTAACTGCTCGGGCGCCGGCCACTCTTTCTTTAAATAGTGCTGGGATCTGTTTCGGTTGTCCCACGTACATATATAACATGGGTAATTCTATGAACCTGGACTGCTGACCAAGTAGAAAGTTCACCGTCTAGAAGTCGACGCAAATGATCAATTGATGCTGGTCATATGATATTGTTGAGCACATACGTACACAAGAGGACTGAGACGATTTGATTGCCATTTTGAAGGAACATACACTTCAAAGAGCACTTGCTGCTGTCAGCAGTCACCAATCTCTCTGATCTTATTAAGAACTCCACCGGCAACATGTCAGCAGTATACGAAGTCCTTCCTCCTGGCACAAGTAGCCTTTATAGTCCTCTTGCCTTCTACGAAAGAAAGTGATACGCAATTCCTCACCAAGTAGATTTTTTTCTTTAAATCTGGCGGTCAACAGCTTGGAGGAAGTGTTCAATAAGCTGATATATCGAACCAGATCATCAAGCTGACGTTGTAAAAAGAACTGTAGACCTTTTTTTGATTTGTACTCCTCTTCTGTATATCCTCCCCCGTCTGCACTGGCGGCCTTGTCGTTTCTGCCAGGAAGCTCTGTGAACACTGGTACTGGAATTTCTTCACAGTGAGCAACTGGACGGCAGACGGATAGAAGTTCAAGGTACTGGAGTCTGTGTCGATTCATCCAATTGACGCCAGTAATATTGATGGCGCAGAACTAGCAACCCGATGCATGATTTAGCGGCTCCCTCAAAACCTTCGAAATCCCAGCCTTAAGTGAAATTTTCGCGCTCTTTGTCCACCGCTAGAGGTATTTCCCGCTTGTCTTGCACATTATGAGCGGTTCCCAAGACTGATCTTGGTCACCCAGTTTGACTTCCAAGCAAACTTATAGGCGTGCTTTGCATATCCTGTGATGTTCCTCCTGTCCACTGACAGCGTGTAATCTCCACAGATGTGGCAGAAAATGTCAGGATCAATCCTGCATGACCGTCGCAGGGAAGCAATATCAATCAAGTGATAGAAATAGAAAAATGCAGGTTAATGTCAGGCAATGAAATTTAGAATTAATTTGATTTAATAAGAGCTAATTAAATAATGTTGCAATTACGGATACACATATGCAGCTCTGTAATGTGCTCAGTAATATTTTGCTTTATTTGCACACGTGTGCAAATGACAGCACACGTCTTTTGCTTGTCATGTTGGGCGTAAAATTAATATTACTTGCGCTGGAATCGTAAAAAGCAAACTACACTTCAACCGTTACATTCTAGCATCCCTCTACAACGCCACAGCCCTTCCACGTCTACATTGCTCCTTTCTGGAAATTTTTCACAGTTACAGATAAAAAGTACCTACAATCAATCTTTTACATTTGCCTCCTTGGGCAAGAAACTACAAAATTATCCATTTGTATAAGCTTGCAAACCCAAATATTGGTATTAATAAATCTCTATCCCGTTTTAAAAGAAATTTTCATCATCCATGATCATGAATTTGTTCGCAAAAGTTTGTTCGTATTAATCTAATGTTTGTAATGAAGAGTTTTTTTTTGTTTTTTTGCTTGTCATATATTTGAATTTTTAATCGTGTGTATATGTTGTGTGTTGTGTCGATTACTCCGTCTATTGTATTGACAGGCAATAAATGAACAATGATAATAATTACGACTAGTCAAAAACAAAAGTGAAGAACAAAAAAAAAAATACACTTCGAAGATAAGCGGCAGCAAGAATTAAAACTACTATGAAACAAAAGTGAAGAACAAAGAAATATGCGGCTAAAAAATATGCAACAGCGAGAGCAAGGAAATATGAGGTTAGCAGATAAGCGGCAGTGAGAATTACAAGCATTCGCGAGAAAGTGGATTTCAAAAATGTCAAAAACAGAATGAAAAACAAAGACATGTGCTGTTAGAAGACAAGTGACAGCAAGATCAGAAGGAGTCAAAGACGAAAGCAAAGAAGAAAGAAATATTACGTAAGAAGAACAACGTTTCCACAATCTTTGACCTGACAAAATGCGGCACGAAACCACATACAAACCTATAATGGTTCCATAAACAACGCAAGTGTTTATTACAAGTCAATGGGACCCAAAGAGTTGCAAACAAAGCTGACACATTTGGAGGTTGCTACTTAGAAAGAGAATCAATATATATAAGGATACCACATGCCGAGTGCCGGGGTCAGGCTTCAAAATCGGCTACATTGTTTTTTTCTCTTAACTTGCATATTGACATTTCTGGCCACTAAAATTATCTAAAAAGGTCACAACTTTAAGGAAGAATTTGCATTTCTATGGCGTCACTATGGTGACGCCATCACATCAAGAAGGAGCTCACATTGTCTGTGGTTACAAGACAAGTGACAGCAAGAATCAATATGGACAAGCCTGTCGCGTAGCCATGACGGGATCCGGCCTTGAATATATATATATATATATATATATATACCTTTTATTTCATTGTTATATTGAATAAAGGATTTACCTTCCGAGATAATTGGTTCTTGTTTCTTCTGCCTCGTCCTGATTCGTAGAGCTTTGGGCTGCTCTTCAACAATATCAGACATCACTTGTGCTTCTTTTATTTTTGAATCATCAGCTTTAGAAGTATCATTCTTCAAACTCAGTGCCTTCTTATTCACATCGGAAGCCTTCACAGTAGCACCATCTGTTCGACTTGGTTTTGTTTTTAACATTGATATGTCACAAGTCTCCTTTTTCTGTATTTTTCGGCTTCTTATTGATTTTGGTGAGGTGCATTCGAAGGCTTTACCAGCTTCAGCGCCCTATACATTGATCAAAAAAAAAATACTTTAGACAATAAAATACGAAGCATAAATTCAAAAATGATAAAAAGAAATTCTACTAAGGAAGAACGGCCTAGGCACTTTGTTCAGTATTCGAAGCGATATTCTTTCTATTATTTCCGGCAGTGGGCCAAAAGTTTTTTTTTCTGACCGGTTCAAAACTTATATCCTGAAATCCTCGGTCCATGAGAGACCCAGATATAAAAAAAAAAATTTGAGAAAATATCGGTTTCACTGAAAGGGGCAAACATTTTTTTTACAACGACACGAAACTTGCATCCTTAAGTTCCTGGGCAAAGAGACCCCCTAAACACAAAACATAATTTAGTTTGGGGATAAGGACCACTAAAAACCAAGGCCAAAATAACTTTTTTTTCGACTGGCCTCATAGTTGTATCTGAAAAGTCTTGGGTATAAGGCACTTCAATTCGCAAAATCAACGAAAAAAACAGATTCATCAGAAAAAGGGGGTAAAATTTTCAGTTGTTTTCAATTAGTTTGATGACTATAAGATGAACACACCGCTCGGCGCATATTTTTATTTTTTATTATTCGCTCCTGACACAAAAATCCATTTTGAGCCCTTAAAAAGGCCCTTAAAGTGACACTGTGTTCCTTATATTTTGCTTATTTTAAAAACCGTTTTTTCTTTTAAAGTCGTTTCTTTTTCCGTTGAGAAAGGCTCCCGGGCATGAAGTCGAAATATTTGGATTTTTTTTTATTTATGGATGTTTTTTTGTGTATTCTTTCTTTTTGTTTTTCACATGTTTATTTAAATTAAACCCGTTTTTTCCTAATTTTTCGTAATTTTTTTTTTGCTAATCGAAATAGGCTGAAAACCTACAAGTCGATTCGACATCCAATGTTAAGCTAATATTCTGTGATCATATACTCCACATGAATTAATTTATTACAACCGAATATGGTAAATTTAGTTATTTAAAAATTTTATAATTCCACTAGCTTCTTGAGCGTTTTCATAAGTAAGATACAAATGGATTAAAAAACGGTAGAAGCTGTGAATTAAAATGATATGAAATGGCGGAGCTATAGGATCAGCGAATCATTAAATCTATCACATTTGACTGTAATAAATTCATACCAGAGGAATATATAATATTAAACGTTAATCTCGCATTAGGTTTAGAACTGAGTATTTTTTTTTTGGGGGGGGGGGGTCCAAGATATCTGAGCCCCAAAAAGGCCAAATCATTTTCTCTTTCTTTACTTACTTTATCTTGAAAATTAAAACCGTAGCTCCCTGGCAAAGTGTGACCAATTGACCGAAAATCTCAAGTGATTTTTTTTTTTTTTAATGACACTGGCATGTATTCATTTTAACATACTAGTAGCTATAACAAAGTATATCATGAAGAACTTATATATGTGTATCTCTCAAGAAAACTTAAAAGGATGGCTTCAGCCACATATGAGACCAATAATGACACTAATTTTCAATTCACGTAAACTAAAATCCCCCTCCTCATCCACCTGAAAATTTATTGCAATTTTTTAATTTTTACAGAGATAAATGGCTGATCCAGCACATTCGCTGAATGTTCAATTCATGTCCAATATTTTGACGACAATCCAGTGTTTTAGTCCTTAGAAGAAAAACTGAAAAAAAACAACCTTACCAAGCACAACTAAAGTTAAATAATAGTAAAACAACATCAAGTAAACAGCCAACAAACTAAATAAAAAAACGTTTTCCACAAACAAAATTTTCTCAGAGAAAAGTAAAGTGTCACATTCAAAACCTAAAACGGGTGAAAACAGGTCCTTGATGATCTGAACTTGAAACAAACAGTACGATATTAAACTGAGTAATTACACCCAACATAAAGATAACAGAAAACATCCAGTGGATGATGAAGTGATGATTAAAATGCAGAGCAGTTACCCAAAACAAGCCCAGTACGTCTTGTGCACTTTAATAAAAAGGAAATCTGTTTTAAAGTTTTTTGCTATGACTATAACCTTTAAAATCAAATATTTAGTTTTTGTCGATTTTTCAAAAAAATACCAAAAAAGGCAATTTTTGAAATTTATTTGAGAAATGCCCCCCCCCCTCTTCCAAATTGTTTCTGGAAGCAAAAACTAAAAATCAAAATAAATATTTGGCAATCAGCTTTGAAGTTATATGTGTACAGGGTCAAGAGATTCTTACTAAAGAAAAATAATTTTATTATATCGGTTGGTAATCTCAGAAAATACGCGCAATATTTTTTCACTGTCATCAGAACACTATCAACTACTATCAATTATTGTGATTTATTCTTGAAATTATATAATTACCAACTTTATTAGTGAATCGTTCATACGACCAAGGCGACTCATTACTTTTCATCGACTGACTTATTTACCGATAAAATAGACAGTGATGAGTATATATATTTTTTTCGCTGATGATAGCAAGTCTTTAGCAAGTCTACGCTACTGCTAGGACTCATATACAACTTGAAGTTGGAATGTTTGTCAATGTAAAATCAATGTGTCAATGTTGTTGTCAATGTTTCAGAGCACCATAAAACTTCTTAAAGCTATTTCGAATTAGGAGCTGAAGCTACGTATTCGAGAATTAACAACTTAGCTTATACCCTGTCACATTTGCAAGTTACGATTAATTACGATTAGTTACGATTAGTCTACATAAAGTTACGATTAGTCTACACAAAAACTCTACACAAGTTACGATTAGTCTACATAAAGATCATTTAAATTGCAAATAACCAGAATAACTGATAAATCGTGGCCCACAAATCCATTTGTGAATTTTTCCTTGAGACCAATTCCCAGACCTAAGAATACCAAAAACAGTTTACTACTACTTAGAAGCGTTAAGAACCCGCAGTTTTTTTGTATATTCTACTGCTTCAGATGCTACAAATATTAAGCTATGGTGATGATTGAAAAATTAAAGAGGCCCTCTTAATATTGACGTCATCTTCAAATATCTTAAAAAGTAACAAAACATACCTTAAACTTCCAAGAAAATCAAAATCAACCTTTTTTGCCCCCCTAGATCCATCTTTGGTCTATTTACACTTGAAAACTAGGATTCCTAGAATTTTCCTTTCAGTTGTTTCAAAATTGCTAAGCGAAACTAAACAAAACTGATAAGCCGAGCGTAACAATGCTTTTCGGTTAAAAAAAAATTAAACACTTACAATCTATCAATTCGTAAGACCTACTGCACCTTCAATTACCTTCAGGTGTACCGTGTTAAGCTATTTGGTGCCCATATGTTATTAGCTTTCTGTTTGCTGACTTTTAACCACTTTTTTTCTTAATTTAGCACCCGCTACTATACCAAAACTGAATAACTGGACGTCTTTTCATTAAAACTGAATTCCTTATTGTTTCGTAATTTGGAAAAAATATACATAGTTGTGTAAATTCCCGCTTAACCTATTTAAAAAATCAGAATTTATTTTCACTGATCATGGTACTTAAATAAGGTATGATGCACAGCTTCCTTGAAATACTGGTATCCCGAATACTGGGTTTATTCATTTTTCTCCTTTCCGTTAAGCATGTAAGTACCTGTGCTTAAAGTATTTATGCTAACAATTACAAAATATTCAGTGTTTTTTTTTCCCTGACAAGCAGGCAGACATGAGAATTAGTATAAATAAGCAAAATTTTTGACTGCAAAACATAGCTTACCTTCTGTTGTGTAGAAGATCCTTCAATTCCAGCTACTGAAACTTCACTAAATGCTATGTTTTCTACTATTCTATGAGAAGCTTCAATCTGAAAGTGAACTTTCTTAGTTCTTTGTCTAGGAGGGACGTTGCTCTCCAATTTATCTTCTTTTTCGTTTCGAAGACAAGTTCTTTCTACTTCAATGCAGCCTTTACGTGTTTGGGTTTCAGCCTCCAATCCTTTAACATAAAAACTGCATCAGCTACGTAGGTTATGCACGATTTCTTTTCTAAGAGATTTCGGGAGGTCTTGCAACATAACTAAGACAACCCGACAAACAGGTAGATCATATAGAAAATATATGAAATAGTATGAACGATCAAGAAAATCTTAATTGGTGCAAAGAAAGAAAGAATTAAATTTTTTAGATAGCCAAGGTATTTATCTATTGCCTCAGTCTACAGTGGTTATTTCGATTCAAGTTCTCTATTTCAAGTTATTTCTACAAAATTTTCACCTGTAGTTCTGTTTCATACTGACATATAAGAGGGATACAGTATATGTTGCAATAGCTTAGATCTAGCACTTTAATTATTTTTAGCTTTTCAAACATGATATTCCTATTTTACATTTGATTATTTATCTCATACTGGGACACCTTGGCTATTAATTCTAGACTGCGACCCATGGGTCAGAGTTGCGGAGCAACGCAAGGAATTATATCTATCAGATAGAAGTCGAAATACAAAAAGGCACCATTCAGGTACTATGTACCAATTCATACCAAAACCAATTGAGGTCTAATAGGTCCTCCCTGCGGATGATTTTTCAGAGGTCAGATGAATCACTTCCATCGCAGAGGTCTAACAGATTACGGGCATCCAATGCCATAACCGCATCTGTTGTCCAAGGTAGGTATATGAAAGCCACCGGCCTCAAGTAATAATGCGGCAGATACATAGATTTGAATGCCCCCTCATTAAGAGATTGAACCTGGTGCCAACCAAAAAAAGCCACAGACTACCTGTTACGCTACATTAATTTCGAGTGGGATTTGGTGTCCATTTCTATTGTATATGCTGAAGATAAGCATTTAGACCCTCCTTCTGCCTTCTCCCTCAAAAAGATCTAATCTATCCTTGAAGCTGAAAAAGCATTACTAGGACACTAATTGAGAGATTTCGGTGAAGGATCAAGTGCCTATTTTAGATATAAAGAAAACCTAAATTTAGGTAAATCCTCAACCTTACTCCAATGGTACCAAGATTGGTCTTGGATTTCCATTGAGCAGAGCCATAGCATTGGTGGTGGCTTCTCATCAAGGTTGATAGAGATTCAGCTGCCTACTCTACAACATTTGCCGATAAACCATAGTTGGGAAACCCCAACCACTCATATTACATAAAACCCAGATCCTGTTTGTGACCTAAACAAGCGTAACAAGGAAATCACTCTGTCTTTACACAATATTGTGCCCATTCTAGTCGACACCCTGATGACAAGAATTACTCTCCCTCTCCTATTACCCATAGGGACATGATCAATTATAAACCCTAAAACAAAATAAGACATCTCTTACCTCCCCCCTCATGCTGTCTGTCTCTCCAGCAAGAAGGTAATACTATTTCCAGGTTCCCAAATTACTAACAAAACGCTACCTCGTAATTTCATAAAATTCAACCACCTGTGCTGGCAGACGTCTAAATACTCAAATTTAACGACCCCCTACTTCAGCAGATGATGAACTATGTAAAGGCACCCAAATGGCCAAAATAGGACATTTACTCTCATTACCCCAAAAGTTGAATCAAACCTGAGAGTCTTTACTGGTTGATATTCTGTCGAAAGAATTCTGGATCCCATTCGCTCCACACAATACTTTTTGTAATCAGGGGAAAAAAACTTGAGTGGGTAAAATCGACCACAAAGCCCCTGTTTTACTCGCTCATCGTTTAAACAAAAAACAAGAGAGAAGAATAAAATTAATAAGTTAGTTAGATGTGTGAAAGAAGATGAAAATAATCAAACGACAATGGCTGAAATCTCGATCTCAGCCGATTGCGCAGGGATCTTTATCAAACCAATTCCTAAACTGTATAAAAAGACAAATAAAACAAATAAAATGATAGGGTTAACGAAAATACATGATCAGACTGAAAGAATATCTATCGCTATCTTGATAGTGTTCAGTAACTACAGTGATTTAGCCAGTAAACAATAACAGGTGATTCCATATAGGTTTGATAAAGGATAAGATCCTCTTGAGCCATTGTTGGCGCATAGGGCGTCAAGTCGACGTTTCAGTTGCTGAGTGTTTTTTACAGGGACAAGTATCAAGCTTGTCGCCCAACCTTGCTGCAGCGAGGATCGAACCCGGGTGCTCCATATTACCAAGCAGAGCATATAGGTTTGATAATGTACTAATTATTATAAACATAGAATAGTCCATTTGATATAATTGTTTCTAATACTGTTTGTGATGCTGATTAGGAATTGTGTTGTAAGCTGACTATTATTATTGTTTTTGTGCATGTTAGTGTATATTTTACCACCCCCAGACAAGTTCGTTATTTCTAGGGTTGACTGTTTAACTGTAGTTGTTGTGTATTTTTTATTAATTAAAAAAAAAAAGTTTTTTCTAAATAAGTAAATGGCAAAGCTATGTCTTGGGCACAGCAAATAAACTACCAGAAATTATAATGAACAATAAACTAAAAGTGAAAAGAAACAGATATTATACTAAACAAAAAATGAAATCAATTGTGAACTTATAATGTACCCAAAATAAAACAGATATTCGACTCAAACTCAGAAAGAGCAGAAATTACAAGCTGTATGAACTGGCTATAACTGACTACAATAGCTGACTATAACTGAATACAACTATCTGACACATAACAGAATACAACTAATTACTGACAATAACTGACTTTAACTGAATACAAGCTATATATATATATATATATATATATATATATATATATATATATATATATATATATATATATATATATACAAGCTACATGAACTGGGAAGCTGTCCCCCTTGAACCCCAATTATAGCTTAAAAAACAAATATCAAAAGATATTATAATAAATTTCATTCTCTCTCCCATGACAGCTTCTCAATAGGTAGCAGTTACCTGTCAGTAGAAACTCATTCAGTAGCAAGTGGTTCGAAAAAAGGCTAGCATAATAGCAGGGGTTAATTGATTTTTATTTTAAGTAAGAACAACATATTCATTAAAGAAAATAAGCATTTCAAACTTACGAGCCAATTGAGTATAAAATAAAGTGCCGCAAAGATATCAAATCTCAGGATTTTTTCTTCTCAATTTTTCAATAATTTACATACAAAGTCGATTCTTTTTCCTAAATCCTTCCCAGCCCAGAAAGATCTCTCTCCCAAGATAAATACGATTTAGGCATAGATTATGCACACGCCTATGAAGGGAACCGCGTGCTTCCCTTTCTGTCGAACAAAAAAAATTAGCTCTACTTTTTTCCATGCAATAATGCTTCCTTTTGAATCAAAATGGATAAGACAAATTATTCCTGGGTAGAAAGTGGAATATTTCCCTGGAACAAGATGACTGGCTGAAACATTGAAATTGAAAAAAAAAAGCTTTTTCCGAGGTGATTCCTTATTCTGAAGAAAACTCATTGGATGACTTGCAATCGTCCGATATTAACAAAATCTATGGTGCCCTCAAATTCCTTGTAGCGAATAACTTCTCCTTGTTTTGGAGCAAGCCTACTGATGTCTATGTATACTAAACTCGGTTATCTATTGTAATTTCGGTTTATCTTGAGTTTCATCTATTTATTGACGATAATTTATGGTAGTTTTATGCTTAGAAAATTATTTGATTTTATATCTGATCATTTTTGGCTTAATAGAGCTCATTACTTTCTCTTAAAAAACTTATCATTTTTGTTTAATAATTCGCAGAAAAAAATTAAAACCTGCTCAGGCTCATATTTGCTTCAATAGAGCTCTTCACTTTCCTTTAAAAAACTTATTTTGTATTTTTTTTAAATTAATCAAACAATCAAACCGTAAGTAAGAAGTGACCCGGTTCAATAGTATCCAAAACTACGAAAACAGCGTCTTGATGACAACAGATACATCAAAAGATTTGGATTTTTATGCTGATTTAAAATATACAAGTTTCATCAAATTTAGTCTTACCCATCAAAAGTTACGAGCCTGAACAAATTTACCTTATCTTCAAAAAAAAGAGAAAACATTCCTAAAAGTCATAGATTCTTAATCAAAATCACACCATCAGATTAAGCTTATCAGAAAACACTATTGTAGAGGTTTCAAGCTCCAATCTGCAAAAATGTGGAATTGTGTATTTTTTGCTAGAAGAAAGATCATGGATGCGTGTTTTTTTTCTTTTTTCTTTTTTTTTTTTTGACGACTTAATCCCTAACAGTCCCGGTGGGAAGGGCTACAAGTTATGAACTTTACCCATTGTTTACATATAGCATTGGTTATTGGAAAATATACAGAATTTTTCAGGGTGAGTTTTTTTCTGGTAGGGAGTTGGGGGAGAGGGTTACGTGGGAAGATCTTTCTATGGAGGAATTTTTCATGGAGGAAGGTAATTTTCTACGAAGGGGACGCCAAACTTCCCAGCAAAATTTAAAAAAACGATCAGAAATTAAATAAGAAAAATAAGTTTTTTCGACCGAGAGTAAGTAGCAGCATTAAAAATTATAGGGAACAGAAATTATAATGCATATGAGGGGGTTCGACCCCACGTCAATTCTTGCTCTTAATTCTAAAGTTTTTTTTAGTACTTTCAAAAGAGTAATTTTTTCTAATTAAACAGCCTTTGTGATTCAGGGGTCATTCTTAAAGAATTGCAGCGAAATTAGAACTTCAGCGTTAAGAACGAGGTATTGCCGAGGGGTTGAACTCCCTTCATATACGTAATAATTTTCTTTTTAAGTTTCAATGCTGTTCCTTAATTTCAGTCGAAAAAATTTGTTTCTTTTATGTAATCGCAGGAAAATATGAACTCCAAACTTTAGGGTAGAAAAAGCATTCTCATAAGTGGTATACTTTAGTTCAGTATAACCTGGATCACCTATTTTAAAAAGAAATGGTTTATAAAACAGCCAGCATTATTCATAAAATCAAGTTTTACGGAGTCACCAAGACTGATCAAAAAAAGGAACATAAATAAAATAAAGATACCAGAGGGCCCATTACCTTTATTACTTTACACACAGTATCCTACTAATATACTTACGGAAAAGCTCAGCAACATTTCGAAGTTCATAAGAATCATCAGGTCTTCTTAACTTAGTATTTAACTTTTCAAACAAAAAAGTGTTTCTTATTTTATTTACAGCAACCTGCAAAGATGCAGAAAATAAGTGGTTCCAAGGTAAAGCTAAGAAAGCGCATATTTTATATTATTAAAGTTTTAGCATCAAACTACTATTACTACTAATAACTCACTGCAGCACCAAGTTGCCTGAGGCCAACACAGCTACGCACGCTCCTCCTCCCACCTAATCTATTTAAAGCCTCCCTCTTTACACCCTCCCAGGAAGTTCCCATTTCCTTTAAATCTTTATTTATGACATCCTCCCAACCCAGACAAGGACGACCTGCTTTCCGTGTAGCCCCAGACGGTTGGCCAAAAGGACAATCTTCGGTAATCTGTCATCCTTCATCCGTAGAACGTGGCCTAGCCATCTCAGCCTTTCTTTCATTATAGCCCCAGAAAGCGGGATTGAACCACACTTTTCGTACAACCTACTGTTTGAAATATGGTCAGTCAGCCGGGTACCCAGAACAATCCGTAGGCAATTTCTCTGGAAAACATCTAGTAAATTTTCATCTGCTTTTCGGAGTGCCCATGCTCCAGAGCATCAAACTGCTCACCTCATAACTTTTAAGCTCACAAGAAAGAAAGAAAGAAAGTTTATTTGAGCCCTACGGCCATACACAACATGATTTAATAATACAACACTGCACAGAACACACACTCAATATAAAACAATACTTATTTTCATTCACTCGGGCTCGACTGAGCCTCTCCCGCTTTTTCCACATATTGTGTCATTTTGCATATGGTTTCAGGCATCGAAGACCTCAGGATATCAGAAGCAGCACCAACCGATGGTCCCCCCAAAGTTCATCCCTAAGACTTTCAAGCTCCTGGCACTCCATGAGGAAATGGGCTAAATTATTATCCTCTTTTCCGCAATACCAACACTTACCATTTGTACCTTTTTTTTTTATTTCTGTCTTTTTATGTACTGGAAAGCAATTTCCCCTCAACTGGATCCATGATTTTAAATATCTAAAAGGTAAATTTACCTTAAAATAATGTTCTTCCCCAAAAATTTCTTTTACTTTACTATATTCCTTCAGTGTTTCCGATGAACGTGCTAATATTTTAAATGACAAATAGGCTACCTGTTTGCCAAAACACTAAATGAATTTTTAGAGGCAGTTTGACTAAGTCCAATCTGAAATGATCTGAAGAACATTTTGTATACTCCAGCACAAAAAAAAAAAAAAAAAAAAAAATATACACTTTTTCCCCAAAGTCTACATTAAAGATATTTACCACAACTTTTGGTTTTCTATTTTCTATTTATTCTGCGGAGTTCATTAAATTTCACATTGAGAGATTCAAAGATCACATTTGAGTAATGCTGATGAATTTCCTAACTTCTACCATGAAAGGTACTTAGATCAAACAGTTCGTGGTAACGAACTGTAGTAAGGAGCGACCCGGCTCAATAGTAACCAAAACTCTAAAAAATTGAATTTTGATATCAATAGCTACATCAAAAGAATCGCATTTTAATGCTGATTTTAAATATATAAGTTTCATCAAGTTTAGTCTTACCCATCAAAAGTTACGAGCCTAAGAAAATTTGCCTTATTTAGGAAAATAGGGGGAAACACCCCCTAAAAGTCGTAGGATCTTAACGAAAATGACACCATCAGATTCAGCGTATCAGAGAATCCTACTGTAGAAGTTTCAAGCTCCTATCTACAAAAATGTGGAATTTTGTATTTTTTGCCAGAAGACAAATCACGGGTGCGTGTTTATTTGTTTTGTTTTTTTTTTTCCCCAGGGGTCATCGTATCGACCAAGCGGTCCTAGAATGTCGCAAGAGGGCTCATTCTAACGGAAATGAAAAGTTCTAGTGCCCTTTTTAAGTGACCAAAAAAATTGGAGGGCATCTAGGCCCCCTCCCACGCTCATTTTGTTCCAAAAGTCAACGGATCAAAATTTTGAGATAGCCATTTTGTTCAGCATAGTCGAAAACCATAATAACTATGTCTTTGGGGATGACTTACTCCCCCTCAATCCCTGGGGGAGGGGCTGCAAGTTACAAACTTTGACCAGTGTTTACATATAGTAATGGTTATTGGGAAGTGTACAGACGTTTTCAGGGGGGTTTTATTTTGTTTGGGGGTGGGGCTGAGGAGAGGGGGCTATGTTGGAGGATCTTTCCTTGGAGGAATCTGTCATGGGGGAAGAAAAATTCAATGAAAAGGGCGCAGGATTCTCTAGCATTACTATAAGAAAACAATGAAAAATAAACATGAAAATAGCATTGAAACTTAAAACGAACAGAGATTATTCCGCATATGAGGGGTTCTAAAAATACTTTAGCATAAAGAGCGAGGTATTTAGGAGGAGATAAATACCTTGCTCTTTATGCTAAAGTATTTTTAGTAATTTCAACTATTTATTCTACGGCCTTTCTGATTCAGGGGTCATTCTTAAAGAATTGGGACAAAACTTACGATTTAGTGTAAAGAGCGAGGTATTAACGAGGGTACAAACCCCCTCGTATACATAATAAAAATATAAGGTTATGAAAGTTTGTTACGTAAGATAATTCTTAAGTTACGTATATTTTTTACTAATAAAAACGTTCGTTAAAAATTAAAAGTTCTAGTTGCCTTTTTAAGTGACCGAAAAATTGGAGGGCAACTAGGCCTCCTTCTCCACCCCTTATTTCTCTAAATCGTCTGATCAAAACTAAGAGAAAGCCATTTAGCCAAAAAAAGAATTAATATACAAATTTCATTTTAATAATTTATGTGCGGAGAGCCAAAACCAAACATGCATTAATTCAAAAACGTTCAGAAATTAAATAAAAAAAAACTAATTTTTTTAGCTGAAAGTAAGGAGCAACATTAAAACTTAAAACGAACAGAAATTACTCCGTATATGAAATGGGTTGTCCCCTCCGCAATCCCTCGCTCTTTACGCTAAAGTTTGACTCTTTGCCACAATTCTACTTTTTAAAACAATTAAAAGCTTTAGCATAAAGAGCGAGGGATTGCGGAGGGGACAACCCATTTCATATACGGAGTAATTTCGGTTCGTTTTAAGTTTTAATGTCGCTCCCTACTTTCAGTTAGAAAAACTAGTTTTTTTTTATGTAATTTCCACTAAGGATTCAACCTTCTTTTTACCATCATCCTTGCAAAAACTTTAAAGATATGAATCAACATTTGATCAAGTTCATTTGGTAATTAAATAGCCAAATTTAGATTCACTAAATGAAACAATAGAGATTTGCTCAGCCTGGCATCACTGGATTTTGACCAGTTATATCATAATCAGACGCGGTAGCCCTTGTTCGCGATCTCATTAGTTACCGAATCATAATTTATAAAGGGTAAAATTTTCTTGGCTGAATTTCAAAGCAACGGCAAACCAATCCTCTCTGCTTCTAGCCAAAATCGTTGAAACCCTAATCTGTGTCTTTTGCTTGTTGCATTTGTCCTTGCAGACAGCATAATCCCGCTTGGCGTCTTGGCATCACCAAGTAATTTATCCCATTACTGGGGGGGGGGAAGTAAGATCGCTATCAAAAGGGCTCTCCTCCTCTTCTGTCTGTATTAATACCTCAGACAAGGGCGCACCGCCTGTTCACGATCCCTAGAGACTGGGTCCCCTCTGGTCCAAGCCCTCTTATTTGATATTGGAGGTTCTCCCGGATATCCGAAGGGTTTTCCCGATCCAACACCTAGGGGACACATCTTAGTAGCTAGGAAATATACCTGAGAGGTTGACTTACCTGAAAATTTAATTGCAAGTGGTATCAAGCTCAAGACTTCAACTTCTTAGCGACATCACAATTTCACAATTCTTTCAAAATTTTCAGCCAAAAGTCAGTTTTTGACATAGCTTTTATAAGCTTTATTAATATACTGAATATTAATCAAGCTGAACATTCATAATTTAAATAGAAAAATTCATGTCTACTAAATTAATAACAGGATCACAATCACTGAGTTTGGGCCAGTTAAACGATAATCAGAGTTTGGTAACTAGAATCAGGCTCAAGATTTGACTTTTTTTGGCCACATCACAATTCCGCATTTCTTTCAGAATTTTCTGCCCTAAGTCTTCTTTTTGGCATTGATTTTATTCGCTTAATTGATTTATCTAATATTAATCAATCTCAATGTTAAAACATTAAATGGCTAAGCTTAGATTTACTATACAAAACAACAATGATTTGCAAACAACAATCACTAGATTTGGACCAGTTAAATCATAGTCAGAATTAGCCAAGCAATACCAAGCTCAAGATTTGAGCTTCTTAGCCACATCACTTTTTCACAGTTCTCAGCCACAAACCAGTTTTTGGCATTGCTTTCATCAGCTTTAGTAATTTACTGAATATTAATCAAGCAAAATATTAAGAAATTGAATAGCCAAATTCAGATTTACTAACTGAAACAACAGAAATTTGGTCAGCCAGACATCACTGGACTTACTTACTTACTTAACTCCTATCCGGCCAGGTTGACCCATTCGGGACAATTCCTCTAATGGCATCATAACAGTATTTTCGGTATTCCTCCCTGTTTGTCGCAGTCCTCAGCAGTATTAGGAATGGGTGGTCGGAAATTCTTTCCGCCAGCGCTTGAGAGGTCGTCCTCTTAGATGGGATATTAATTCTTCCTCCAAAAGCTATTTAGAGCTGTCAGGCATACGCCGAAGGTAAGTAATACCAGTAAGCTGTTGGAGCGATTTTGTTTCGAATGCCACCAGTCAATGCTTGTGATTGGCTTATAGAGTCCATGTCTCTGCCCCATACTTTGCAACTGGAACCACTAAGACACCAAAAGTCGTGTCTTTAGTTTAAAGAGCGGGGATTTATTTTTCCAAACAGAGCGAACTGATTTGAATTATGCGTGGGCAAGAGGCAGGCATCATTGAAGTTTTTTGAAGGATAGTTGTTTGCTTAGCCGCTCTTTATGCTTTTCGTTCGTCTTTTGGTCTTTCAGGGCTTCCACGCGGAATCTGAAGAGTTTTTGCTTTGATTTAACAACGACCTTTAATCTTAGACGAAAGGATGATATGAGGAGACTGTGATTAGAGTTGAAGTACTGCCGAATAGAGTCACCTGTGAACGAAGATTTCCACCGGTTGGATACCTGTATGTAGTCTATCATTTCGGCAGTCCTTACATCAGGCCATAATCAAGTGACTTTCTTCTTTCGCTGGTGCTTGACAATATGCTTGTAAAAAAGAGGTCGTTGTCTCGGTAAAATATAATGAGTCGCTCTCCTCTGCTCTTGATCTACCCGGTTCTAAAGTTGCCAGAATGCAAAGCAAAAACTTAAACGAATACAAATTGGAATATCTTAGTTTCCGCTTTTGTCATTTCACAAGATGAGGCTGTGAAATTTCACAAGAGAGGTTGTTGAACTTGCATTTGGGTCAGATCATCATCCACATTTCTGAGACAGATACCTCTGAAAAAGATATTTTCTTGGCATTTTCGTCAGCAAAAAACCAACTCCTTGTCTGTGTATTCTATCTTGTCTGCCACAGAGTAGAAGGGTTGCATCCCCTATTATTGCATCTTTGCTATTATTTTTGGGTGAGTCTTCAAAGAACCAGTGATATTCCACTTGTTTTTGTTTGCTTTGCGGAGGAGCATGTCTTTCTTTCCTGATTTTGCAAGTGTCTGAAGGTTCAATGTTCCGATTTTCGTTATAAGTCTTGTACATAAAACCGGTCTAGCGTCCGATTTCGGCAGACTGGTCACATGTTGTCTAAACAGAATTATAGCCCTCTTAGCTGTCAACATATTGGTTGCCCCAGATATGATAGCTTGTTCCTTGTTTTCCTCGAACACAGTAATTTGTTCTTCAGTTTCCAGGACGCAGTAGCCCAAGTTCGTGATCTCATTAATTACCCAATCGTAATTTATAAAGAGAAAATTTTTCTTGGCTGAAATTCGAAGCAACGGCAAGCCAATTCTCTCTGCTTCTAGCCGGGATCATTGAAATACTCATCAAAGTCTTCCGCTCGTTTTAATTGTCCTTGCAGAGAGTATAATCCCACTTCGCGTCCATACATCACCAAGTAAATTATCCGATTAATGAGGGTGAGTTTTGATGTCTTTGGGATATGTCCACTTGTCATTGGGCCAAGACAGATTGCTATCAGAGGGACTCAACTCTTCTTCTGTCTGTATTTATCGCAAAAGCAGGGGCGCAACAGCTATTCACAATCCCTAGAGACTGTATCCCCACTGGTCCAAGCCTTCTGATTTGATATTCGAAGTTATCCCAAATATCCAAATGACTTTTCCTGATCAACCACCTGGGGACACACTTTAGTTGCTAAAAGATGTACCTGAGTAGTTTGCTTACCTGAAAAGTTATTTAGCAAGTGATATCAGGCTCAAGATATCACGATTCTTTCAGAGTTTTCAACCACAAGTCAGCTTTTGACATTGTATTTATTAGCTTTATTAATTTATTACATATTAATGAAGCTGAATATTAAGAATTCAAGTAGCAAAGTTCAGGTTTACTAAATTGAACAAAAGATATTTGCTAAGCCTGACAGCACTGGATTTGGGCCAGTCAAACCATAATCAGAATTTGGCAACTTGTATCAAGCTCAAGATTTGACTTTTAGGCTGCATCACAATTCTGCATTTCTTTCAGAATTTCAACCACAAGTCAGTTTCTGCCTTTACTTTAATTAGCTTTATTAAAAGGTACTGTTTAATCTTGAGAAATTAGCCCAGCCTATAAATTCATTAGGGAGTAAGTTTCACAAAATTCTGTATTTCTAAAAAAAATCATGTCCCTTTTCAAAATTACTCTGAGAAGCCAAATGTTTTTCAACATTCTTTTTTTTGTAAAATTCGGAGCACTCGCTGAAATCTTTCCAGAGTAGAGAAAAAAAGGGGGAGTCATCAGAAAAAAGCTGCGTCTTCCTGAATTTTACCTAAATCTTGCAACTTTTAAATCTTGATATTTAAACTTGGAAAGTATGAAGTCATATTCTGAATAGAATGAATCTTGAAAAATAATATTGCAAAACTAGGATCTAAAAGGCAACTGACAGATATTCACAAATCTCAAATCACTGATTTTGAGGTACAAAAAAAACACATTCTACCAGTATAATAAACCAAATCACTAAAGGGGGGGGGGATTTTATTTATACACTGTCCGCCTAAATTTGTCAGATAATGAATCAAAAGGTAAAATCCATTTGTCTATTTCTTTGAATCAACTGAGTTTAAATGAATTAACTCAGTATTATTAAAACCACATATAACACATTCATTGGATCTTAGTTCCTTTTTTTTTCTTTTTTTATACCAAAACCAATTGAGGTCTAATAGGTCCTCCCTGTGGATGATTTTTAAGAGGTCAGATGAATCACTTCCATCACAGAGGTCTAACAGATTATGAGCATCCAATGCCATAACCACATCTGTTGTCCAAGGTAAGTATATGAAAGCCACCGGCTTCAAGTAATAGTGCGGCAGATACATAGATTTGAATGCCCCTTCATTAAGAGATTGAGTCTGGTGCCAACCAAAAAAAGCCACAGACTACCTGTTACACTCCATCAATTTCGATTGGGATTTGGTGTCCACTTCTACTGTATATGCTGGCGATAAGCATTTAGACCCTCCTTCTGCCTTCTCCCTCAAAAAGACCTTATCTATCCTTGAAGCTGAAAAAGCATTACTAGGACATTAATTGAGAGATTTCGGTGAAGGATCAAGCACCTATTTTAGATATCCATAAAGCCTAAATTTATGTAAACCCTCAACCTTACTCCAATGGTACCGAGATTGGTCTTGGATTTCCATTGAGCAGAGCCATAGCATTGGTGGTAGCTTCTCATCAAGGTAGATAGAGATTCAGCTGCCTACTCTACAACATTTGCCGATAAACCATAGTTGGGAAACCCCAACCACTCATACCACATAAAGCCCAGATCCTGTTTGTGACCTAAACAGGCGTAACAAGGAAACCACTCTGTCTTCACACAATATTGTGCCTATTCTAGTCGACATCCTGATGACAAGAATTACTCCCGCTCCTCCTATTACCCATAGGGATATGATCAATTATAAACCCTAAAAACATAAATAAGACATTTCTTACCTCCCCCCCCCCTCATGCCCTGTCTCTCCAGCAAGAAAGTAAAACTATTTCCAGGTTCCCAAATTACTAACAAAACGCTAACTCGTAATTTCTACAAAGTTTGGATAAAATTCAACCACCTGTGCTGGCAGACGTCTAAATACTCAAATTTAACGACCCCCTACTTCAGCAGAAAAGTAGAGAAAAAAAGGAGGAGTCATCCGAAAAAAGATGCGTCTTCCTGAATTTTACCTAAATCTTGCAACTTTTAAATCTTGATATTTAAACTTGGAAAGTATGAAGTGATATTCTGAATAGAATGAATATTGAAAAATAATATTGCAAAACTAGGATCTAAAAGGCAACTGAAACATATTCGCAAATCTCAAATCACCGATTTTGAGCTACAAAAAAAAACACATTGCACTGTATAATAAACCAAATCACTAAAGGGGGGGATTTTATTTATACACTGTCCAATTAAATTTGTCAGATAATGAATCAAATGGTAAAATCCATCTGTCTATTTCTTTGAATTAACTGATTTTAAATGAATTAACTCAGTATTATTAAAACCACAGATAAGACATTCTTTGGATCACAGTTCTTTTTTTTATTTTTGGTCATTTTTACTACTCAATGATTTTATGGATTGATCATCTCTATTGTTATAAGCTTGATTCCTATTTAATTACTTAAGTTTTTAATCTCATTAAGAAAATACCAGAAGATACATCTATTTTGAAAATACTAGTGAAGACCTTTATGTAAAATAGCAGCAACTTCAAACTGATTGAAATTAGGCTCAGAGAGTATAGCTTAACTAACTTACTCTAGATGCTTCACGCTCACTTTTTCTTAGTGTTTTGGAACAAGGTCCGTCGTTTTCAATTCCATCTTTAAGAACTATCTTCAAATTAACCTTGGCCATTGATGGTAAACCTACTAGAAAAAGATTTTTTTTAAGTTTGTTTTATTTGAAAACTGAATATAAACTTTGCTAAGATGACCCTAATAAGTATAGGCCTATATGTGAATTTACCTTGACAAGTAAGCATATCACAGATCTATTGTTAAAAGTGACAAAAACACTTTCAGGTGGCAGTAAAAATTGTCTGGACATGATAATGGTCTATTCCCACTATGATGCTACTAAGAGTGATAAACTAAGAAATTTTAGTTCCTTAATTACATAGAATGTAGTTTGAATAAATTTAAAGCATACAATCATTAGCAAGAAACAAATCACATCACAACCAGGGGCGTAATTTTCTATGGGGGGAGGCAACTGTCCCTTCTGGACCCAAGTTTGTTCCCAGATCTCAGTCCCCCCCCTCTCAGCTGAAATTTAATTTCTGCAAAAAATCTTGTCAAAACCAAGATAAGCATGCATAATTCAAATATCCAGAGAAACAGGTCAGTTTTCTTTAGTATATCTTAGTCTTTATGGTAATGCACAGGTCATTTTTCAGTTTACATTGTCATTTCCACTTGATTTGGGATGATTTGCTTCAACTTTGCCCCTCCCCCAAGATTTTTGCACAATTACACCACTGATCATAACCAGCTTCGAAGTCCCATTATCAGACCTTCGCCCCTAGACAATGAATTATTTTTAAAATAAATAAAACAAAATACAACTCATTATTTGTTTTATTTGGGCATAATCAAATTCTATACCTAACAATGCACAATAAAAAAAACTCAAAGGAACCACTCAATAAAGAGGAAAATATTGGCCTAAAATGCACACTTTTATCATTTGAAAAACCATGCAACCAAGAAACTTTTGCTTTAGATGAAGAGCTTGCTGCAGTAGACTTGCTCAAAAGCTTCCTGCAGTCAAGTAAATGGATTGTTATAAAACTAACAATGAAAGTTCTTAAAGTTAATTTTAAGAACCAATTTCCTATAGTTGTGAATAAAATGAAATCAAAAGATTACACTCGTAATCGTTCAATGTTTTAAAAGTTTTATTTAGCTATCAATTTTCAATAGTTCTGAATAAAAAAAGGTAATCATGTGGGTGTGATGTCAATTGGGGTGGAGCATTTCTTCCCCTAAATTTTTGAGAATAGCATTTTTTTTTCATTGAAAATATCTTTTTCATAGCAAATTGAAAAAAGTCGTCTTCCCCCCATATATTTTGGAAAAGAACGTTTTGTCTATCCCCCTCCTAATTGTAGTGAAGTGGTGCTGTTAATCATGAGTGATGAGAATAGTATTTTTAGAGGTGTTCATGTAGTGGAACACTATCCAACCAAATTCCCACATAACTCAACCTCTGTTTGACTAAATGTCCATTCACCAGTGGCATAATTTACTATCAAGCAGGGGGGAGGCAACTACCCCCCTTGGGTCAGTTTTGTGGCAACTAAATTTAACATCCCCATCTCCAAAAAACAACAGATCTCTCTCTAAAGTACTCTTGGAAAGTGGCTGTTTTATACCAGCATTTGTTGACACTGAATATTGCCATTGTGGGCAATGGAGGGCCTTAAACTTGGAGGCTGAAGCATCCAAACTTTGGCCCATTTGCCAAAACTTTCAAGATCTTACCGCACTGAGGCCACAACTTGCAGACACTACACCTGTCACTACTGTTGATGCTACACCTGTCAACAGTACCACTTTTGAGATGTCACTGTACAAGCTAGGTTAGTTTATAATTTTTTTTTAAGCAGTTTTAATGTACATATTGAAGAGTGTGGGTCCAAAAACAGTATTTTCAGGCATTCTACTTATGACCTCTGCTATTTTGAAGTAACAAACCATAGCATTCTCACTAAAGACTCTGACCTTCAGCTTTCTTATCTTCAAGAAGAAGATAGAAGAAGAAGAAGAAACTTTATCAAACAGTTCAGCAAGTCCAGCAGGACCGTATTCACTAGGAGCTCTTCATGAAGGAACTTGGCTATATAATTGGGTGAGTTGATCAAATCTGTTTCAACCAATTTGCCTCATCTGAATCCATGTTGGTGTTTTGATGAGAGGTTATTTTTGATCAGATGTCTGAAGATGGCTGCATTTATAGCACCTTCTAAGATTTTTCCAGCAGCAGAGGTGATACTGAATGGCCAATAATTGGAAGCTTTGCCCTCGTCTCCTCCTTTATGTATTGGGATTATACAAGCTACATTTCAGTTTATTGGTATAACTCTGGTGTCAATAGACTTTTTTAGAAGAGCTTTGTCAGTGGCAGTACTAATTGGGAAAGAGCTGCTTTTAAAAGTTGTGGATGTATGCCATTGGGCCCAATATATTTATTTGGGTTGAATTTTTTAAGTTGAAATTTGAGTTCAGCCTTGTCAACCATTACAGGAGATATTTGACAATTCATTTTGCAACATCATGAATTTGAGAGGGATTATTATTGGGGGATGTAAATATTGAAGTAAATTGGTGGCCCAAGGCACCTGCAATTTTTAAGGTCGTTTGACTGGCTTCCATGAGAAACCAGCTCAGTAATGTGTCTACAAGGTTTATATGATTGAGGCATATTTCCAGAACTCCTTGGAGTTCTATGTATTGAAGAATCTTTTCTGTTTCAGTTTTGTGGTAACTGCCAGTATATTTAAATAATAGTTCATTTATATAAAAAAAAACTTCTGTCTTGATGTCTTTAAGCTAAATAAACTTTATTCTTTTTAATATAAATATTTTTAAGTATGATTTCTTTTAATGAGTTCTTTAAAGTTTCTAAATAACAAAAATAATTTTTCCTTGAGATATAAAATTGTACAAAACTTCTTCATTATAAGATGTGACATGAATCCTACACCTATGTCCAGTGAAACTAGTTACTATGTAAGATGGAAAAAAACAACAACATGATATCAATCATGAAACATAATTGTTGGCATACAGAGGGGTGATGGTTGTGTAAGCCACAAGACTCTTTATACCTCCAAAGTTCTGTATTGGTGTGTTTAAACAAAATAAAGTTTGTTCTTTTTCAAAATAATTTCTATATTTTTAAATATTATTTCTTTTAATGAACTCTTTAAAGTTTCTAAATAAAAGAAAATTATTTTTCCTTAAAATAAGGTACTGTACAAAACTTCTTAATTACAAGATGTGCCTGAATTCTACTCCCATCTTCAATAAAACTAATTTCTATGTAAGATATAAAAAAAGCATGTTATTGTAATTAATAATTCATAAGCATGATATCATTATCATGAAACATGCTTGTTGGCATAGGCAGGGGTAATTACCTTAAATCACAGCTTGGAGCAATATAAGGATTTTCTATCCTTGTGATGCTAGTGGTTGCATGAGCCACAACATACTGCACAACCCTAAGGATATCTAACCATAATCATGCACACAGAGTATCAAACGATAGTACAAAGTTTAGGTGTGAGGCAGCCAATCTTAAATATCAAAATTAGGTTTAGTTTCACATCATCTATTAATGTGATATTTTTAATATTCCAAAGGAAATAACGATTACAAATATCTACTAAAAATAACAGTAAGTATTTCTGCTAAAAATTCAAACAATGTTGGTAATATAGACAAAAAAAATTATGCACATTGCTCCTGAGCACTGTTTGTTGTGATTAATGCTAAATTTCTAGAGTTCATTCAATGCTCTCGTCAGTTCATTCAATGCTCTCGTCAGAGTAAGACGCATTTTAAGACCTCTGTGTGGATTTATGTGAAAAATATTATTTCATGATCTTTTGGATACTCATTCAATACTGAAAACATTATTTCAATAACTGTTGGATATTTAGTGAATACGCATTAATATTTGGATATCAGTACAATTTTAATGTACAATGGGACGTAAAAGGAAAAATCCGAAACGAGAAGGTACGAATATTTCATTAGACACCTCAGATGATAGCTCTAGCTCGAAACCGGAAATATCAATACTAGCTGCAGATTTTAAGCAAATTCTTGAAATCGTAAAAGAAAATGGCAATAAATTAGACAGCTTATGCAATCAATTAGGTACTCTTACTACAAGGGTCGATAATCTGGATAATGAACATTCGGCTCTTAAAAATAAGATGGTTAATAGTGAATCGAAAATTGGAAAAATTGAAAATGATACGTCCTGCCTCAATTTGCAATTAAAAATTTGTACCAATGAATTAATAAAATTAAAAAGAAAAAATGAAGATTCAATGTGTCGGATTGTGAAATTGGAAGCCGCCAAGTTAGAAAATAATATCATCATATGGAATGCAGTTTGTGAGGATATTGATAACGCTAAAGCTTAATTTTCAGAAGTTGTTCGCCATGGATTGAAATTGCCTGAAGTAAATTTTACAATCTCGCAATATGACAGAAATCGTAAATTCTTAAAGGTGACACTAAATAAAAAAGACGACAAGTTTTCTATTATAAAAAATGCCAGCAAGCTGAAGGACAAGACATTTCATGGAAATAATAGCAACTTGTTTATTAGTGATGATGTGCCAGCCGAAATTCGTAAAATACGTAAGCTGATTTTAGCGAAACGGGATAAATTGCGGAAGATTCCTAGATATGAGGCATGGATATCAAAGGGGATTCAGACAAACTTGTTTGTGAAAAGACCTGACGGCTCAATTACAAAATATTCATTTAGTGATAGCATACCAGAGGTTGACGACTTTCCAAACGTCCAAGGACATGTAGGCCTACATCATAGTTTTCCAAGTGATGTTTCAGTGAAATAAAATCATATCGTCTAATAGTAAAGCACCCTGTTAGTATGTTTTAAAATATACAAGTAGGAAGCGTTTAACCATGTTTTGTCTCGTATTTATTTGTTTTTTAGTTATCTTCTCACTAATTTTTGTTGCTCTATATATTTATTACGATTCTTCTCTTTAGTCATCTATTTCTTTATGTTTTTTTAATGCTTTTTCTGAAGCACACAGGGGTCTTTATGAATAGCGGTAGAATATTGAAAGAATTTGTCTTAGAATGAAGACATTTCTCTTTTCTTTTCTTAGTTGTTTCTGTGTGAGTTACCTTTTATTTTTGTTTGTTGGGCGCATGGGTCGTGGTGTGGTTATTCTTGACATGGTGGTAATATTTGATAATGGATAGAGATAGTGATGGAATTCCATCATCAAGGTTAAAAGAATTTGAGTGAGATTCTCTTTTGTTTCAGTCAGTTTTCCAAAATATTGTACCTAGTGATAATGAGGATAATAGCAGCATATTAAATATACCAAAAAATCAATATTTATTTTTGAATGGATTGGCAAAGAAAAATTCTAGAACAAGGAGGATATCGTTTTGGAATTGCTGGGGCTGGAGGACTGCAAGGGATACAATTGACACTTTTCTATCGACATCAGATACGGACATATTCGGTTTATGCGAAACTTTTTTAGATGAATTTTCAATTGAAAGTATTCATGTTGATGGTTATCAATTGTTTCATGTTGGAAGGAGTATGCAAAAGAAAGGTGGTCTTGGTGTCTTAATTAAAAGTTGCATACCAGCCCGTGCGAGACTAGAATTTTTGCCGATGAATATTGAAATGTTATTTGAATCTTGTGTTGTCGAATGTTTTTTTCCAAATAATGAGAAGATTCTAATCGCAGTTATTTACTGTAGTCCGTCAGCTAGTCAGATGAAGTTTAGGAATTGTTTTGAAAAATTCATGGATAAATTAGCTAGTCTTAATACATCTTATCTAGTTATGGGAGATTTTAATATTGACTTAATGAACCTTGTTTCTTCTAATCAGAATAGACTGGATAGTAACACTTTGAAGTTTTTAGAATGTCTGCTATCTCATGGATTATATCCTGTATGTCTTGTACCATCCAGAATAACTGATACGTCATATTCACTAACTGATAATATTTTTTCACCTGAAAGTGCTGTTAGTACATATGTCATTCCTGATGATTCATCTGATCACTGCAAACTTATGGCTGATTTTTTGCGATATTTCCCGTATAATGAAAATAAGTCAACAAAGCGAAGAGACTTTGGGGAAAGAAATTTGTTAAATTTGAGAGAAGCACTAGGTGATGTAGGGTGGAGTTCAGTAATTGATGAAATGGATCCGGATCAATCCTTAGATAACTTTTATAATATATTGACTGAGAAGCTTGATAAATTTTGCCCGTATAGATATCTGAAAGGGAAGAGGAATACACCAAGAAAACCATGGGTAAATGCATCACTTTTGAGGTCTATTAATGAAAAAAATCGCTTATATAAAATTCAAATGAAGTATCCCACTGAAATAAATATAATACGTTTTAAAAACTATAAGAATCTGTTAGTAAGGATTCTTAGAGAAAATGAAGGAGTGTATTATGAAAATTCATTTAAAAATTCTGATTCTCCTCGAAAAACTTGGAATTTAATTAAGGAGAAAATTGGAAAAAATAAAAAGCTATCATATCCTGAGGTATTAATTAATACAAATGGTGTAGAAATTAGAGAACCGCAAGATGTTGCTAATATGTTTAGTGATTATTTTGCTGATGTGGTCAAGCGATTGTTTCAGCAGGAATAGATTTGTCCCCTTAGGTCACATAAAGAATATTTACCCCCCCAATGAATCTACAAGCATATTTCTGGTCCCTGTTAGTTTTGCTGAATTTCATAAGATTATCAAAAATATAAAAAATGGTAATTTAGTGGGACATGATGAATTATCAGCAAATTTGTTAAAGAGTATTGCCGGAGTTATTTTTGAACCATTTATCCACATTTTCAATTTGAGTATCAATTCAGGTATATTTCCTAGTAGATGGAAAATTGCCCGAGTAATTCCGTTGTATAAACAAGGCGATAAATCTGTTGTAAGTAATTATCGTCCAACTGCAATCTTATCGCCATTATCTAAAGTGTTTGAAAAAATTTTAAAAGAAATAAAATAAATTTCTTTACCAAATATCAATTTGGATTTAGGGCAAACCGTTCGACAGAACAAGCAGTTGCAGCTCTTTTATTGGAAATAAATGATTGTATAGATGATGATTTCCATGTGGCTACTGTTTTCTATGATATAAAAAAGCATTTGACACTTTAAATCATGAAATTCTTCTTGACAAAATGATAAATTCCGGCATAAGAGGGAAAGGATTGCAAATTATTAAATCATACCTATGCGGACGCAAAATCACAGTAAATGTCGGTGGAAAAATGACTAATTTAAAAAGTCTTATTGATATTGGTGTCCCCCAAGGCTCAGTATTAGGTCCACTTTTATTTTTTATCTATATTAATGATCTTCCCCAAGGTTTGCATGAGAATATTAGCAATGCAGTTCTATTTGCAGATGATACAGCTATAACAGTTAAAGCTAGGGATTCATTGACATTGATCGAAAATCTGACTATAAGTGTTACCTCAGTTAATCGAATGGTTTGTTTCTAATAAACTAGTACCAAATTTTAAGAAAACTAATTTTATGGTTTTTGGTCGTTCAAAACGTTCCACTCGAGAGATTTCTTGTGAGGAGCTACAGGTTGGTGATCAAAAAATTTGTAGGGTCCAATCATATCGTTATTTAGGAGTTTTTCTTGATCCCCTTTTGTCATTTCATAATCATATTGAGTATTTAAGATTAAAACTTACGCAAAATATTGGGTCAATGTACCGTGTGAAGAATATTTTTCCTTTTACCATTTTAAAAATAATTTACCACTCTCTAATTACTTCTTATTTTAATTATTGCTCAGTTGTATATCTTAATACATTTTGGAAGTATATAAAACCTTTACAGGTACTACAAAATAGGGCAATAAAAATACTTGGAAATTTCTTACATTGACCTTCAAAACTTGAAAATGTTTCGGAAACTAAAACATTATTCCTCTTCTTAAATTTGTTGGATTTAAATGATATACGAATATTAAATACTTCCATATGGCATTTTCAAATCCGAAATTCTAAAAATTATTTCTATGACAAATCTCTGTTAATCTTACTTCCTCGTTCGGATTGTCGGAGGTCTAGGATGTATCAAATTCCTTTTGTAAGCTCTGAAAGGTCAAGGTTTTCGATTAGATACCAAATACCCTTCATTGCTAACAATCATAAGCTGAATGATAAAATTCTGTTTGATCCATCCCAAAAATCTCAGCTAAATTTAAAAAAGCAAACATTAAAGATTGTTTGCTAAAATTTTGATTATTCACCATTGATGATGGAAATTTAAATTATTTGATCTTCTTATTTGTGTGTTTGTTTTTGTGTCCCTGTGTCTGGGATGGCCTCCCACGCCCCTCCTGCCTGATATTTATATATTTACTTACCTTTTATGAGTTTTTTTTTCTATTTTATGTGTCTTCTACCGTATTATATTTTGAAATAATTATTACGATGAGATGTTGATGTTTTTTCTTATGTTTTTGCACTGTCCCAGCCTTACGAGCTCTGCTCTCTGTTGGGGCATAATATTGTTTGTGTATTTTTTGAGTTGAATAAAGAAAAAGTTGAAGTTAAAGTTGAAGTCATCATAAGTAAAAAAGTCAAAACTACATTTGCAGTTGAAGGAAGTGCAACCCTAGAGACAATTTTATCTACAAAACAGTGACCCATTTTACAAGGAAAGAATTATTCTCAGGAATCAGAGGCATCAATTTAAAATGTCTGATTCTAAATAAGAAAACGACAATTATCTTATCATCTCTGTTCTGGAACAAACTCCCAGAGTTGGCACAAAACTGCTGCTTGTTTAGCATATTCAAAAAGAATGTTAAAGAATTACTAGTTAATAATGGAGTTTTTTTCTAAGGTTTCTCCTTGAGTTGGTTTTGTATTGGTTTGGGGTGTTGCTTAGAACATGAGTTATATGAGGTGTATTGATTGCTTGATTTCAAACATGTGCTACACCCCTGCCTAGCTTGTGATTTTAGAGGTGAAAGATTGGACTTAGTTTTTTCCACATTTTACTGTGTGTTTTTTTTTCTCTTCTGTTCTTTCATGGACCTTACAGGGAAGTCTATATTGATACTGTTTTTGCAGCAAATTAATTGGAGAATAAACAAACTCAGCACTCTGAACCTTCTACTAAGTTAGAAATCAGTCTGATGATTCTGGCAAAAAAGGAAAATCAAGACAATACTTAAGCACATTTACATCTTGGGTGACTTTTAAGCAATAGTCAAAAAGTCCTCATAATATGAGACATTTCTGCTGATAATCTTAGTTTTAAGAAGGCTTTAGCTAAGTAGAGAGTCTTCAGGTTCAACACCCAGGGTTATGGTAAATAGCTTTCTTGATAAACTTTGGTAAAATTCTAGACAAGCTATTTTTTGCTATCTTGGAAGGGGGTTAGGTTAAGAATTTAAGACTTTCAGGGATAGATCTACAGATTAAGGTAGGTCCCATGAAGGCATTTTGTAGTCCCAACTCTACTTGGGACCTTTAAAAATGTTTGTGTTATAAAAGTCAAACCTTGCAAATTAGATCCTCAGCTTAAATAAAGTACAAAAAAAGTATTTTTTAGCTCAACAACTTTTCTCAATCCCAATTTATGATGTTTCAAAGATCTGCAAATGTATTTCCTAAATTTAGAATATAACTCAATGATGTTGCTTAAAATTTTACTCAAATAGCAGCAATTACATTTTCAGAACTAAAAACAGAGAAAAAAAAATTGAAAACTGAAAATTAAGGCATACTACTGTTTTATCAAAATTCCAGCAGGCAGAGACCTGTTAATTAGGCAAATTTTTAAGACATGGATATCAAAAGAGATTAAAACCAGGACAAGATTTAATCTATGGTGCCCCTAAGGCAGACACAGATTTATGGAGAAATACCCAAAAATTCAGGGATAGTGGATGCCCTGAACAGAAGGAAAGTGATGAGTGAAAAGCCAAAAGTAATGCAAGAGAGAGGTGATACTAAACTCTCAGCTGCCATTCTTGGGAGACATTTGACAGTTTATAAGTGGCTACAGAATTCCTGTGTTGTTTCAAAATCACTTTTCTGTGAATAGACGGCACACAAGCAAATTACACCTGACACTTTGACACTAAATCACACAAGTCTAGTTTTCCTTAAGAAAGAACTTTCAGTATTTTTTTTTCACCCCTGGGCCTATGCATAAATCCTGGCCTGGATGACATATTAGCTTGGCAACACCTTTCCAGAGTATGTTTTAAATTATTCCCCAAGGGATTCTTTTAAGCTCTTATCTCTACTCCTTTCTGATTTCCAAGGCTTAGAAAATTCCATATATAGATCTTACCTCTCTTAACTTTAGAAAACAACAACATGTTTGTTTTAATTTTGATCTAAATGTACTTTTCCTTAAACTCTTATGATCTGAATAAGTGTTTCTCATCAGCCATTTATATACCAAAGAAGATTATAGATTAATAGTTGTTGACTAAGTTTCTGGCACATATAAGCATTGCAAATTTTTAGTCTATAATTTTTTGTAGGCTAAATGGGTATTGAAATAAAAGCTAATTTTATGTTTCTACTTAATGAAAGTAACTATAATTTAAGATTATTAGGTATATATTTAAATTATCAGAGGCCTATTCAGAAAGCTAAGAAACATACTTACCATTAGAATCAGAATTTCCCCCTGAAACCAAATATGACATTTGTTTCAGTTAATGTTAATGTTAACAGACTCTTCTTTTAGCTAAGAAACAAACTTACCTCTATAGTTAGAATTGTATCCTGAATCTAGGTTTAGCATTTATTTGCATTAGAAATGGACTCTACTCTATACCAATTTTATTTATTTATTTATTAATACCAAATACGGAAAGCTTTCAAGCTTGTCACATAAACATAATAAATAGAAATTATGACAATACTGACAACATAATACACACATACAAATCAATGAAAATAACAACTACAGCAAACACTGACAAATAATACTATAAATTACTTAAAAATGATTTACTTTGAAAATTTGTTTCTGCTAGTTTTGTTTTGAATCTGTTAATGTCATCTGTTAGAAATGTTTTGGGTGGAAGGTCATTCCATGGCTTCCATACCCTACTGTAAAATGAATGTTGGCCTATTTTCCTTTTTGAAAGTGAGGGGTACAATTTAGAAGGGGGAGTTAATTTCCAATGCAAATGCATGTTGAAATTTGGATTCAGGATACAATTTTGACTATAGAGGTAAGTGTGAACTTTAACCCCCCCCCCCATCTAGCCGATTTGCAAATATATACCCTGAATTTGTATATGTAGAGGTGGAAAAAATGATCATTTCTGATGCAAATATATATTAAATTTGGATTCAGGATGTAATTCTGACAATAGAGGTAAGTTTATTTCTTAGCCACCTGAATACTCTGTTAATACAAACACTACCCTTTGTTTACTTTGCAAACTTCAATTTTAAGCCCTGTAAAGACCATCAAAGATGATATTTTTTCTCTTATTTTAGACATAGCTTATAGTTAGCATCCAAGGTTAGGTTAAAATTAAATTTTCCACAGAAACAAACATCTTATTTGGAAAAGGACAAAATTCTGATCCTAGAGGAAGGCTAAGTTTGTTTCTTAGCTTTCTGAATACTCTGTTAACCTAGATATTTACCTATTAGGCTATTGTTTTTTATTTAGGTTGCATGTTGACTCCAAAATACTTACAACCATTCAATTAGCCTAATGTTCATTTTAACAGTAGCAGAAACTCACAAAAATGTAGGGACAAATTTTTCAAAGCCTAAGAGAGTATTTTTGTAGGTATAATTCTTTTCTGACTACTTTTGCTATCTTGGAAAGGGGTTAGGTTAGGAAAATGATACTTTCAGGGATAGTTCTACAGGCTAAAATATGTCCAAAAAGGTATTCTGAAGTCATACCTCCACCTCTTCTCTCTCTAAGGGTCCTGAAATTTGCTTATATGACAGGTCTATAACCTATTGAAATTTGGACAAAACAGTGTTTTGACAAAATATACCTTAATTTTCAGGTTCTTTTGTCTGCTTGACAGTTTTCTTTTCTCTGGCTTTAGTTCTGAAGATGCAGATTCCTGTTATTTAAGTAGAATTTTAATCTATATCAATGTTGTTTTTTTTTCAAAGTTTAAGAAATGTATTTGCATATCTTTAAAACCTTACAAAGGGGGGTTGAGCAAAGTTGAGAAGCTGAAAACAATTTTGCTGTAGGCTACTCCATTTAAGCAGAAGATCTATTTTGCAAGGTTTCACTTTAATAACACACAGATTTTTGAAGGTCATCAAATGTCACAACCTTCTACAAGGAGAAGGATAGAAGGACTCGAGGCAGGTGCTTCAAAATATCTTCAGGGACATAGCCTACTTTAGCCATTAGACCCATCCCTAAAGGCTTCATTTTCCGGACCTAATCACTTTCCAAGCTACCCAAAAGTAGCGAAGTAGAATTTTACTTTTATTCCATGGAAATATCCAAGAAAGGAACTTTTTCAAGGAGAATGCCTAAAAAAGAAGACTGTCCAAAATGAGTTTAAAACCAATGTTGTTGAAGTTGAAGTTGAAGTTGAAGGAATTATGCTCTCCTCTGTTTACCACTTAAGAGCCTTCTTTGTAGAATCTGGAACTCCAATAACTGATTTCAAAGTCTAAAGTCTTGGTGGATTTCTTCTAAGTACTTTGTAACAAGTTGAAGTATCTGCACTTTGTCTTCTGATGTAGTGAGACCACCCAGAATATGATATACACTTGGCTTAATGCTTCTTACACGAAAAAATTCCACTATTTCCTTCCTTTCATTCGCATATCTATCACACTCGAGAAGTAAATGCTCAATAGTTTCTTCAACGTCACAAAATTCACATCTTTCTGAAGCTCCTTCAAACCTTGCTTTATAACTTCGAACCCCAGCATGACCAGATCTGAGTCTAAATACGATTCTTGATTGCCATCTATTCAAAAATTTATATATTACAACTTCTATCTTGCGCCTCTCCTTTGTAGTTACAAACAAATTTCCTGATAAGTTCAGGTTATCCTGGAAGCTTTGATCGCGGATTGTTTTAATCATTTGCTCTATTTGAGTTGCAATTCTTGGAGTAGGAACATCCAACTCACTCTGACCTTCTAGTGCGGCAGTTTTGGCTTCTCTATCTACTCTCTCATTCCCTTTAATTCCCACATGGGCGGGAACCCACTGAAACGAAATCTTCCTTCTTTTTAACATCCCTAACAATTTTTGGTAGCAAGCCACTATTTCTCTTGATGGATCTCTAGACTTTCCAAAATTTTTTAATGCTTCCAAGACACTCATTGAGTCAGAACATATCAGAATGTCCTCATGGTCTTCCATACTTTCTGCAAACTCCAATGCTTTCAAAATGGCATATGCTTCAGCAACAAACACTGATACCTCAGGGTACAATTTATATTTTCTGACAACTTTCATTTTTGGAATCCAAAATGCAGCACCTACGGCTGTAGGGCTCTCCAACTTCGAACCGTCAGTATATATTTCAATGTAATTTTTATACTTGTCGTTTAGCATTATTTTGAGTTCCATGTCCATATCACGTTCTTTTGTAGGAAATAATAGATTGCATTTTGGCTCGATTATTTCCCAAGGAGCAATATCAGGAACTTCACATATGCTTAAAAATTCTGAAGTTTTTAAATTTACATCTTTGGATGCTGAAATTTCTGAAGCCTTTTCCCAAAAATTAAGTTGATTTCTAACCTTCTTTGGATTCTTGGTGCATGCTCTTCCTGTCTTTATGATCCGTGATTTCACAGGATTATTTTTACCCGCGAGCAATATTCTTCTAATGTATCTCAAAAAGGCTATGTTTCTTCTCGATTCAAGGTCTTCTAAGCCACTTTCCGATAGTAAAAAGGGAATTGGAGTCGTACTTCTACCTCCGTAAGCAGTTCTGATAGCTGAGTTTTGCAAGACATCCAGCTTACTCAAAAGTGATGGACTAGCAGATCCATATATCACCACAGCGTATTCTAATTTAGCTCGAATGTATTTTACATAAAAATCCAATAGCAGATCAGGGTGTAAACCATACATGGCAGCTGTAATTCCCTTTAAAATGTTCAGACGTTTCATGCAAGCGGTCTTTAATGATTGTACATGGCTATTCCAGCTTAACTGCTTATCAATAACGCATCCCAGTATCTTTGATTCATTGACATATTCTATAGGTTGCCCATATATATGAAGCAATGGGGGTACCAGTATCTTTTTTCTTGTGAATATCATAGCTTTAGTTTTATCAGGTGAGAATCTAAGGTCAATATCATCTGCCCATCTTTGCAGCTGTTCCAAAACAGACTCCATAATCATGTGAATCTCTTCCATAGAGCGGCCCAACACCCAGACATTGTTATCGTCTGCAAATATACAGCCTTTTTCAGCACTCTCTTCTATTGGGATATTATATTCTCCAATATTGTAGAGGTCCGGCCCCAAGGCAGACCCTTGGGGGACGCCTCGCTTAATTTCTACTATAACATCTGATAGTTCACCCTTAACTCTGACTTTGATGGTCCTCTGCTTCATATAATCTTCAACAAATGCAATTAAACTTCCCTTAAAACCAGCTTCAATTAGACCAGACAAAATTTGTCTATGGACTATATTGTTGAATGCACCTTCAACGTCTAACATAACCAATAACATTATCCAATTGTTTTGCATTGCGTAAAGTGCGTCCTGCTTTATGCAATTAAGGCAGTCAATAGTGCTCCTCTTCCGTCTGAAGCCACATTGAATATCCTTCAGCAATTTCCTTCTTTCAATCTCAAAATTAAGCCTTTTCTTGACAATCCTTTCATAAACCTTGCCTAAAACAGGCAAAAGTGATATCATTCGGTGATTTTCTAATTTGGATAGATCTTTGCCACCTTTTGGTATCATAACAGCTTCAGCATACTTCCATACTGTAGGAAATTTGCCTTGAGACCAGGCAAGGTTCAATATATCTAGTAGAGCTGAGGTCCAATTTGGTGGTAATGATCTAACAAAATGCGGATGAATAAGATCAGGGCCTGGAGAGGTAAGTGGTAAACCCTGGATTATATCTTCAAGCTCTTTGAGTGTGAAAGGCTGGTTATATTCTTCCTTTCCACCTTGAGAGGAGAGAAATTTAATTTTCCTTTTAATCCTTTGGCTTTTGACATCGTTAGGATCTGCCTTTCCAATGGATTTAATTAAATGGGTGGCACCAGCATTTGCTTTCTCTTTGTCTTCTACCAGTGCTTTATCTTCAAATATTAAAGGTGGGTTCTGTCTAGGGGCGGGCATCTTGTTTGATATACTCTTAATGAACTGATAGACCTTGCTTGCTGGCTTTCTAAAGTCTAATGATGCTAAAAACAAATTCCAGGCTTCTCTTTTGGACTTTAACACAATTCTTTTAAAACTTGCATAAGCTTTTTTATATTCAATAAAATCTGAGAGAGAATTATATCTTCTGTACAGCATGCGTTTTTGGCAGACCTCTTTCTTTGCATTCAGACACTCCTCATTCCACCAAGCAGACTTTTTTCTTTTTGAAAATCCAACGGGACCAAATGGTACTATTTCTTTAGCTGTGCAAACAAGATGGTCTTGAAATGCTTCTATTTTCTTATCTATTTCTGCTTCCCCCTCAATAACAGCTCTGATATTGACATCCTTCAGCTTAGCAGTTAGATCATCCCAATTGACATTTCCAGTTCTGAACTTATCTCTTCTTTCATTAATTCCAGTAGGATATTTACTGCCTATTTCCACAATCACTGGGTTATGATCACTATGGAGAACAAGGTCCTGTAAAATGTCAACAACTAATGAGCAGGAAATTCTTGGGTTAGCCATAACCAAATCGATGGTTGTAGAGTCTCCTGTTTGAGGATTTATTCTGGTAGGTAATCCTTTAGGAGTTGACAGAATCATATTGGTAGATAGGAGTGTAGCTTCAATACTCCTACCTGATTTATTTATCACATTACATCTGCACCATAAATTACTATGGGCATTAAAATCTCCTAAAATGATGATATCATCTGAATTTGGTATTTGTTGATAAACTTCCTCTATTATTTGGCCAATTATTCCATTAGATCCTGAAGGGTTGTATATATTAACAATATACAATCCCTTTCCTCCTGGTAGAACTAGCTTAACCGCCATCAATTCTATCCTGTCCCCCACTTCTTCATCCAATTCTAATTCAATTTCAGTAAAATGAAAATTCTGTTTGATTCCAATCAACACTCCTCCTTTACTGGTGTGGATTCTGTCTTGTCTGATCACATTGTACCCATGGAATTCTGGTTTTATATGGGGCTTTAACCAAGTCTCCTGAATACAAAATATATCAATTTTATTTTCTAGGCAACTCATGAGAAACAAATCCTTCTTTTCTTTCATAACTGAACATGCATTCCAAGAAATTATTCTCATGTTCATGGTTGTGTTGGTGCAGCTGACCCTATCATCATCTCTACTTGGCACACATCAGCAATATCTTTCATTTCTAATTTGCATATTTTCATTGTTTCTACAAAGTTACAATGCTTCTTGATTTTTTCATCTAGTGAGAGAGATCCAATATTCAACATGTCTTGGGATAATAGCAGTCCTACTACAATTGTTTTAGTAGTATTCCTGACAATTTCATCTCTTAACTGACTCATTGTTCTATTGACAATGATGGACTCTGGTTTTAGCGTTCTAGAAGCTTCATTTTGCACTATCTGTGCATAACTTTTATATGCTACTCTGGCTCTACTATATCCCATCTGATACTTTTCTGCTACCATTAATATTTCCCTGTTTTCCCTTCTAACAGGACAAGCTGAGGATGTAGTTGAATGTCTACCCTTGCAATTAGCACAACAGTACTGCCTAGCTGGATCATTAATTTCTTTGTCTTTCAATGAGCATTCTTTTGAAAAATGATTGCCTGAGCATCTCAGGCAGGTAAATTCTTTTGCTCTGCAGTCTTTCTGTAAGTGTCCATAACGTTGGCATTTATAGCATTGCAACACCCTTCGATTATATATAAAAACTTCTTTTTTTCTTCCTGAACACCACACATTTGGGGGAAGAAATGGGCTCTCAAATTCCACCAATACAGAATAGCTGTTCTCCAGCTTTTTATCTTCACGATTATATCTTTTTTGGCGCAACACTTCAATTATTGGGAATGGTGAGTCAATGCTTTCTTTAATTTGTTCATCAGACAGGTATAAAGGAATTCCTTTGATGATGCCCCTGCATGTTTTTGGCTTTCTTGCTGTCCTAACAGATACATTTGCAACTCTATCTATCTGCATACATTCCTTGGCATCTTCATCATTTTGTAGGAACATAATCATTTTTGTTCTATCATGATTTATCTCAAATTCAAATTTTTTAATCTTGGTCTTTTCCTTCAGAAACTTTGAAATCTCATAATCACCGCTAAACTTTTCATTGATATTGTTCACTTGAAGCATGACTTGATTGTTAAAGATTTCTTGTTCTGGAATTTCCACCTGTGCTTTAGTGTGAGCTCTGATCTCTTGCTTTCTAGACTGTCTCACATCTGAAGTACCTGGTGATGCATTACACCACTTTTGTTTTTGTGTGTGGTTTGAAATGTCCATAAGGCCCTCAGCCACAGCTGGATTTATAACTTCATTAAGGTCACTTTCACATTCATTCAGTGGATCTTCATCTTGAGGAAGAACCTCAAATTTGTTATGAGTTGGTATATTTGCATATACATTAGGAAATTGTGGCATTTGCTTTGGGACTTTTAGCATGGTTCTTGTTTGATTGTCCTTTTGGTAAATATTTTGCAGGTTGGGAATCATTCTAGGCATCTGTCCCTGGTTTGGAGTACCTGTTGCATATTGAATACTTGTGCCTGGGGCAGTTTGATTACTGGTTGACTGATTAGTCATATAAACTGGAAAAGGATAAAAAGGAACTTGCATGTTATGATTAACAAACTGACTTACTGGTAGTGTTAGAGGAATAGGTGATAGATTGTTCTGGTACATGCCCACTGGCAATGTCTCTTGGTTTGATGGTAAGCTGTTCTGAAGTATAGGCTGCATGACATTCTGTTGGTTCATGAGGAAAGAAGGGCTTAATGCTTCAAGTTCACTAGGTCCATTAACATTCATGGCTGGTGAGAGAAGAATTTGTCCAGGATCCATATCAGACCCTTTTTAGGTGCCTTAGCACCTGTTCCTCCTCACTTTAATAGCTCACTAGTACTCTTTTAATACACCATACAATCAAGTTTCTCAAATTCTCACTAAACAAAATAAGTCTATAAGATAATTTTAATACCACCTCAGCAACTCTTCATATTTCCAAATAGGCTAATTCTTCTAAAGTTAAAAGAAAGCATTCACGCTTTTTCAGATTCAAATTTTCCCCTACCTAGTTTTGTGCCCATGCCTTTAAAACCAATGGAAGTCTTGATTACTTGTTTTCAAAATCAAATTTCAGCGTTGCCAAAGCATTACAATAACTGTATATTAATTTAGTATAGCCAATTTGTATAAGTTGGTTCATACACTTTAAAAGCAATAAATAATTTTCAATTTTCCTTCTAATGAACATCTATGTTTATCCAGAGGGAACATGGATAAGAATTATCAAGGGGAAACACGCCGGCTCCCAAGGTTTGCATGGAAAGAGTGGTCGTATAAGGCTTGGAAAGGGCTCATTCAATTAGAGATCGAAAGTTTCAGAGCCCTTTTTAAGATTCAAAGGAGATCAAAAGGTAACTATTTCTCTCCATCAATCTTTTCTCATTGTTGTTGGGAGGGGATAGATGCTTCAAAGGGTTCATTTTAACGCCATAATAGCCTAACTCTCATTGAGCTTTTCAGGTAAATACAGAAATAGTTTTAAGGAAGGGGAGTAGAAACTGATAATTTATTCCACTTAATTTTATGCAGCTGTCCCGGATGCCAGACCCCACAGCTGGGGTGTTGCAAAATTTGATCAAATTTTCATTTTGATTCAGCTTTTTTGCTTATATGTCAGTCTCGAGGGGGAACTGTAATTAATTATTCCTCGTGCACCACCAAACCTAAGAACGGCTCTGTTTTTTTTTACCGACAATGTTACCAAGTTAAGCGATGCTTTTCACGCGATGAATTTTCTCTTCAACTGATATTACCTTTATTCATTCATTTATTTAAATGGCTTTTTTTAACCCAAGCGACATTGTTTTTTTGAGCATTAATTTTTAAGTTTATTCTCGTATCATAGACTATAAAACTTCTGAGAATTCATTTATTTTGCTGACATCTACTATGCTCAAAGAATCTACATAATCGAAGTCTGTGAAAGCTTTACCCTCCCATTGGATATAGGGTGTCGCATTGTTGGGGTTTAATGCAGGGCTCTTCAAAATATTTCGCATGAACAAAAAAATGACACAACCCTCCGTAATTGCTGATTCCAAACCGACTTCTTTGGTTGCTTATACTATACCACATAGTAACCGAAGAACAATATTTTAAAAAAGCTGTCAAGTGAGGAACGTTAAATATTATTTTAAAAAATCTTAATAATAGGATTATTGTAAAAAAAATATTCACATGAATAAAAAAAGCCTGAAATCCCACAAAAATGGTGCTGGATCGAAAAAAATGCTTCATTTAAATCAAACTAGCCGAAAACACCAGTAGGAAAAATACAGTCTACCATTTTTACCAAAAATAAAAATTTCTTTTTCGCATTGGAGGCAGTGATGTGTCTCCTTTCTTTGATTTCATTTTTTCCCAAAATGATGGCAATATGATTCGATCAAAAATGTTGATTACTATTTATCCAGATATAGTAATAGTTACCTGTGATAATTTTTACTTTATATTTATAATGAGTTAAATGTATTTCGCCTTAGCATTTTGGAATATACTCCAAAAGCCTTGGGCGACTGTAATAGTCAACTGCATTGGCTATACGTAGGCAGCTTGGTGCTACAGTTAATTGTTTTAGGTTTTAGTAGTTGTGGAATAAATCTATTGTTTTGACACAACATTTATTATTTCTTTCCGTAATTACATATCGCTGTTGTACTGAATTTTCCAAATAAGTTTTAGTTTCCAAATGTTTGTCACTTGAAAAATGTTCTACGTTAGCTAGATCCTAACAAAATCTAGTATTTAAGTTAAGTCTATTTTTTCTAGTTTACTCTATCATAAGTTACAGCCCCTATAACAACTTTGGCATAAAAGATAAAGTAAAGACTGATCCTCCAATTTTTTGAATGGGTGAGTAGAATCAGAGGCGTCATTTGGGGGGGGGGGGGGGGTCAGGGGTGGGCAAATGCCCACCCCAGATTTTTTAGGGGGCCCGAGCTTCCACCACAAAGGGCCCTTTGCCGGACATAATAATCCATTATGTCCAACATAATCCATTCTGTCCAATTGATTTGAAATTAATGCATGCCTATTACTTTCACCGACGTATTGTTTACTTAAATAAGAAAGTTTCTCACTGAGGAGGGCCAGCCTTTAGTCTGGTTGAATTTTCCACTTTCAGTTTAATCACTTAAACTCGTTGATTATGATCTTTGATGTTATAATTAATCTTAGAGGTCAGTGTGGCTGAGTTCCACATCTGGTTACAGTACATTTTCATGCAACACACGGGTGCTGAAAATGAGTTTTTACTTAGAATATTCGATCGATGTGCTGCCAAAACTCGCATTTTTTCTTACGTGAAAGTTAGGGGGGGCCAAAATGGAGGTCATTCCCACCCCGAGATTTGGCCCAAATGGTGCCTCTGAGTAGAATAAAACACTTAGTAAGGGGAGTTATTACTTATGTAAAGGGGAGTTTATTGACTATATTATTCAACTTTATTTTAAAGCTAGTTTCTTGTGAAATAAAAAAGTATGTTGAAATATTCCACGGTTTTCTAATGAAACTGGCATGAGGTAATAACTGACAAAAAAAACTTGCAATGTTTGAAAGAACAAAGCTTAATCGAACATAACTGAGTACAGAAAGGTAAAAGGTGCGGCAATAAAATTCGTTGAAGTTACTACATCCTTCGTTACAAAAATCCTTCACTCTTCCTTTTTACCTTACCTGGATTCCTCAGAGTAGCCATTTTGAGCAAAATCGACATAGCTTGAGCTTAGAGAGTTGGATCACTGACACCCGTAGCTACTTAAGAATGTGTATTACCGTAAGCTTACAAAACTTGCGGTGACTGAGATTACACAGTCTCACCACTTTCCACCACGTCAAGCAAATAGATTCGATTCACTAAGGTTTTAATTCCCGTCCTGAAAGGCATTATTGATCGTCTAGCGTTCTATTCATAAGCTGGGTTGGCCATAAGAACACAAAATTGCAAATTTAGTGTGCCGACCATTTACTTAGAATGACTAACTGATTAATTTCATTAAATGATTTTATTGAAAACGTTGAGTCACTCTCAGAAAAGAATTTGTTTCAATTGAAAAAACGTGTTCGATTGACACTATAGATCATAACTATGAATTTTAAAAATAAAAACAAATTTTATTTACCGGATTGAGAAAAAATCATTTCCCAGAAAGTTCAAAAATATCAAAATTTAAACCAACATATGAATGTTTAAAAGGTAAAAACTGATTACCAATTTTCATTTTCAAATTCAGAAAAGCAATTTGGATACTGCTCATTTTTAGCTACCATTCTACCTGATCTCATTTTACCTTTTAGCTGAGGATCTGACAAAAAATCCTTTTGGATTTTACAAAAAATAATTAAGTTTATACTAGATTAGAAATAGGGTTGTGAATTTGACAATCTTAACAAGAATATGATTGTTGGACTAAGATAGTTGCGCTAGGTTCTGATAGAAATCAAAACCTGTAACGAGCGTTTTAATAGATGTTGAATTTGATTACGAGATTCTTATTCTGAGTCTGCTGATTGTGAATTGAACTAGTCTATATTTGGAGGTTTGCATACACTATTTTGTCATTATATATTTATATAATTATTTGTAAACTATATTTTACATGTATTTATAAGGTTTTAGCTGATAAGATAGACCAATAATTTTACTAGAAATTGCATAGATCCAATTTTAGAACTTTATGACTATAAAGCACTGCTTGATGGACTTGTACATGATATTAGATCTGTCGCTGTTATTATTTTTATATTGAGGACAGGTCATGTTAAAACTCCTCAGTTTTACAGAAATGGGGGAGAGTTAGGGGTTGTCTTAATTGGTGTAATAATGTGTAATCAGGCGTAGCGTAATAACTCTTTTCTTTGGAGCGAGCTGTAAAACGCGAATAGTTCTATTAATGCATAATAAGGGAGAATAGATCTCGAATCTATTTTTGCTTATGCAGAGCCAATCAGATCCTTTTGAATGATTCTGCAGCGAGCCGAGCAAAGTAAAGGAAGATTGAAAATTATTCTACTTGTGCAAAAGAGAGAGATGGATTCCTAGAACAACAAGTCATATATGCTTTGGGAATTGTTTATAGAATCTGTTAAAGAAAAGAGAATGCTGTATAAAAAATCTGATAAATTGTATAGAAACAGGGAAGCTGTCAAATACTCATGGGCAGCTATTGGTGCTCAGATGGAGATATCTGGATATGAAAGAATGACAGGTGAGTTGAATTCTTCACATCTTGGTCAAACTTGGCTTATTTCAGCACATATTTAGGCATAAAAGTGATTACTCACACTAGACTCAAGAAAAGGCAGCTTTTTTAATTGAAATTAGAAAAAAGGAATTTACTACATTTACTGAATTTTGAATATCATTGTTTTAAAATCAGGATATAGATTAGAATGAAACAGCAGTCTTAGTTAAGTTACAGAAAATGAATATTATATCTGTGGGTCTGTTATATCTGTAACTAAAATAGTCGGCCAAGATTATGCTCTGTTTGAGTATTGTGACATTACCCTATAATATATTTTACTGTGATATATCAGTTAAAATGGTGATCAGTTGTCCAACTGCTGTGTATCTTATTCTAGTAAGTCTCTACTATGGGTAGATTCATTAAACTGAGTTGAACCTTTAATCACAATGGGACACTGGCTTATGCAGACTTGACTTGAAAGGTATTCCTAGTAAACATAATGATGTATTAACTACATTAACTTATATTTTATTGTATTGACCTTTTTATCTAATTTTTTATTTTAGCTTTATTTAAATCTGAATATGTTTCTTTTCACAGATATTTTAAGCAATATTATCAGAATAGGGGTGTAATATTCATACTAGTGCCAGTGATTTAGGCAAGAAGACTCTGTACAACGTCCTAGAACTCTCCAAAGATATCTTAAGGGTTGACGTGGCCTGTGCCAAAATTTTACTTGTGTGTTTTTCAAAGTGACGTTCCCCAGTTCCAAAAATTCCAGTGACGTCGCTTCATAAGCCCAAATTTCAAAAGAGAACCGCATGTATACGAGCGGTTGATTCGCTCAAACGCCAAGTAAACAACAACTACAACATCAACTAGTTAGTTCAATTTTGAAAATTTGCCTCATGACTAGAATAGGCAGCATAGAAAAGGCCTTTTTTCGCGTCAGCCAAAGAGACTGTTTGAGCTCAACTACTCGGTGTGGTTGAGCTCAACCGCTGTTTTTACGTGAAACAGTGACAAACCAGGTTGTCATGAAAAGTGATTTTGCGTAAAACAATTGACTGGTTGAACTCTAATTTAACCAGAACTGTCATTGTTTTTAACCGTAGGGTTCTACCATTCATAATTGTTGGTTGACCTTTTCAGGCGTAGATTTCGAAAAGAAGAATTTGTAGGCTATAAATAAGTCTATATAAAATAAGAATTATAAGCTGACAAATAGAATTCTAGCCACGCAAAAGTAAGGTTTAATTTTGTTTTTTTCGTATTAGGGCTATTTGGATAAATGTTGGGTTATATCCTGCAATTTGATTCACATAGGCCTTAAGACAGGAAGTCAAGAGTTTGAATATGCTTTTGAAAACTTATGTAGATACTTGGAAATCTTTGTTTCATCCTTTTGATGCCCTAGGCTTGACCTTAGCTTGGTAATTTGGCTTCAGAGATAAAACCTTGATGAAGCAAGACCCTAGTGGTTATAAAGCATTGTTAATCCAATTACTATTCTTACTAGATGCTTCAAGATGTGTTGCATCTTTGTCAGAACTCTTTACATTTCAGCCTTACCCTATAGGGCCATGGATAAATTTTCAGGTCAAACTCTAGTTTGGCTACTGTTTGCTATCTTAGAAATGGGTTAAGTCAGGAAAATAGAACTTCCAGTAATGAATCCAAAGCAAAAAATACGTAAAATTCTAGTTTAGCTAATTTTCATTATCTTGGAAAGGGAATAGGTTACAAGAATGAAACTCAGTAATTAATCCAGGGTCAAAAACACTCTGGGAAGGTACTCCCAGGCTTCTATGTCAACCCTTTTCTGATTTCTAAGTCTTAGATAATTGCTTACTCAAAAGGTCTATACCTATACTATTGAAATTTTGACAAAACAAGATTTACCTTAACTTTTAATTATCAGTTTCTTTTACTCTGGCTTTAGCTCTTAAAATGCAAGTCCTTTTATTTGAGTAGCATTTTAAGCCATATCAATATTTTTTTTTTCAAAATTTAGGAAATGTCTTTGCATATCTTTAAAACCTTATAAAGTGGATTGAGGAAAGCCGTGAAACAGTTTCTTTGTACTCCATGTAAGCAGACCTTCCCAGAACATACTTTAGCCTTTAGACCCATCCCTGAAAGTTTTTTTTCAATCTCACCCCCTGGTGCTCTTTTACACATTGTATAAATTGTGAAGAAATGCCTGCCCCCTTGCTAAAAGTCTTAGAAGTATCTTATACCAAAATACACCTGATACAGTTTAATTTTTTAGAGATGACACAGAATAGCATTAAAGCTGAGTATTTGCTTTGCAAGAAATGTGTCCCTTCTGTTGTACAGCATTTTGGATAGACACTAATCTAACCATGGGCGTATTGCTGTTGCAAATGGTTTTGCTTAAAATGGTTTGGAAAACAAATAGCAAATGTAAATTTGCTTTTTTATCATTATTTAAGACTAGAATATCACAAAGCTATGCAATCACATTGCTTGTTGTATCTTAAGTAAATACAATCCCTGATGGAGTTTTGTTGATACCTGTCTTAAAATTAATTTGTCTAAATAAAATATATTGTTTATGGGACAGTTGAGAAAATGGCAACAACCATGAATTGAGTTTTTTTAATATTTCGTTTTTCAAATAATAGTTCTCTGGTCACATTTGTGTTCCTTGCTAAGTTGTTGGCGCTCTGGTTTGGGAATCCTTTGTCCAAGGAGTACAGGTTTAATTCCCGGCATTGCTAGTGTATTTGGTTTTTACCAGCTAAGTATTCACCATGCTAGTTTGCATCTTAAGTAAAGCAATCCCTGCTGGAGCTTTGTTGACACCTGCCTTACAATAACTTGTCTAAGTAAAATACAATGTGTATTGAAGATTAGTGAAAATGGCTGTAAATCCATCTTGTTTTTTTTTCAATATATTTTTTTTTTAATAGTTGTTCTACTCTGGTCGTAACAATGTTCTTGGCTAAGTGGAAAGCACTCTTAGTAAGAAATTCTTTGTCCATGGGGTACAGGTTTGATTCCTAGTATTGCCTGTTTATTTGTTTTAAATGGGGGTCAGTGATGTTAGACAGAACTAAACCAGCTCTAAATAGGCAAATGGAGAAATATGCAAAAGGTAAGCAGGGAGGGTGTACAAAAGCACAAGATTTCTGGCCCCCAGCCCTTAATTGTAATTCTTGGCCAAAGGGTCACAAAGTGGAAATTAGCACTGCCAGTTTAGACCTTGATGTGTCAGTGCTGCCATACTTACTTACTTGCATATTGGTGTTGAGTTTGCCCACATTTTATCTTCATTACTATCTAAAATCATTTAGACATTCAGCAAACTGTCTCAAAGCACAATTAGTATTGAATAGTTTTTGGGCCTTACTGACTTTCGCTTTATAGCAAAGGTTTATTCTTGTGTATAATGTAGATATTTTAAAGTAATCAATCATTAAGAAGTCCCTTTTAGTTTTATCAAGTTTTTGAGTAATAAACCTTTTTAATTACCTTAAAATATTTATTCAGGTCCTTTACTATTGGCTGCCCTTTATATTACAATAATGATTGAAATATATTGTGGTAACTAAAAATTTGGATAATCCAACCTATTTTACCATCTTAAGGTTTTTTACAAAGGTGTATGAAATATTTAAGTACTAACTTAGCTACAGAAAACTTCTAGATATAATAAAATGTAAGCAAGATGGCTCTTACTTTGACCATATCTATGGAAGCACTAATGAGAGAGTGGGTCATTTGATGCATTTGTAGGATTGAGTGAGATGAGAAATGAAGTGTAGGTTTGATGAGAGATGGCTCGTGAATGTGATGAGGGATGAATGTTTTGCAAGATTTTAAAATTTTGGACAATTTCTCATGTTGACAGTAGAGTGCAGAAGTAAAATTTTGTAATTTTTTTTCTTTGTTTCTGTTATGTTAGACAATGTTGAATATTCTAAAGTGAAGTTTCTTTTTTGTTTTGAATTGTGATGGCCCTAGGGCTTTAGTGCAATACAAATTAATAATGTTTATTCACTTTCTTTAAACAAACACAAGGTCTATGTCTCCTAGCTTTAACAAAGTCAAATGTAGGGATTTCAAAGTAGGTCAAATGAACTTCTGGTAAAAATGAGCAATTTATGAAACATCTAGATTAAAAAAAAGTCTTTTAGACAACAAAGAAGACAATTGAATAAAGAAAAGTACCTTATATCATAATTGTTGTGCACCCTTAAGATAGAAATGAACAAAGCTTCAATTAAGATTCTGTTTTGTTTAAACAGACAGAAGGGACAAACCTCCAAGCTTTGACAAATACAATCTCACTTTGTGGCTCCAATCTTTTCAAAGGGGACTTTCTTTGGATTTTTTCTATCCAACTAAAACTGAAAAGGACAGCATGATATACAAGTGACCTTCCAATTACCCTACATAGCAAGAGAAAATCATTAAGTTAGGCTATGCTTTATCTCAATCCCCCTCCCAATGTGCAGAAATATGGCTCAAATTTCATATTTTCAATGCATTTAACCTCCTGTCACCTGTTTTTCTAGTTATTGTTTGTCACATTTGTTTAATTTACAGCTACATGGGATGAAGTTAGAGAGACAGATTGACAAAACAAATGGAAAATAGGAAATTTCAGCAATACATTTTTATATTGGGAGGATTGAGGGGTAAAGTAGAGCAAAGTTGAATATAAAATGTGTTACCAGCTATTATTCTAAAAATTATGAAGCATGAATATTTTTTTTTATTATGTTTCTTTCTCTTCAGGTCCTTCTCTAGGGCTTTACCAAATGAAACATTCTATGCCCAGAAAAATTAGCAACAAGGTATAGTCTATATACAAAGGCTTATGTTATTTAACTATGAATATGGAATTTATATGGCAATCAGGAACTGGATACAGGCTAAAGCAAGTAAAAAAGAAAGAAAAAACTTCCCTAGTTAGCTCAGGAGACTTTTAATAGATTACTCTTCAGATAATTGCCTATGATACATAATTTAAATATTTACCCCTGTACAGTAGGGCGTTAAAACAATCTATCACAATGTAAGATACAGTATATTAGATATGATGCTGATTTACAAATTCCAGGATTCTTTGTTGTAGTTTTCATAATTTTGTTGATAAAGTTTTATATATTCATCATATTTTATTTTATGTCATTAACATTAGCCAAACTAAACTTCTCAATAGAACTTGAATGTGGTGGCTATAATGCACAAGTACTGCAAAAATCTTACAACACATTATGTGTTATGGTAACTGTTCAGTGAGAAAAAAACTATTTTCCTAGTTTAGCTTAATTTGTTATATTTTTGTGCTTATCAGAAATATTTTGTTAATTTTAGGCAGCTGTCCCCCCTCAAAAAATTCTTAAACATTTGCTGGTTTATACTTAACTAGTATTCTACTGAAAACAAAAATTAATATATATTTTGTATTGAAGAAATATAAAGCCCTTTGGATTTTTTTTATTAAGATTAAGCAGTTTGCTATTTTCTTTTGTTAGGCTAAGCCTGTAATAGTGCTTTATTGTGAAGAGTCAAAATTTGTAGGGTTTGCAAAGGCTAGCCTGAACAATATGTTATTACAAATTATTAGGTTAAACTTCTGTTTCGTAAAATTCTAGTTTAGATAAATTTGTATTATCTTGAAAAAGGTTTAAGTTAGGAAAATGAAACTTTTAGGGATGGGTCTAGAGACTAAACTATATCATGGGAAAGTATTTTGGAGCATCTAACTCTACTCTTTCTCTCTCTTAAAAATGTTTGCCTTAAATTACCTTAAATCACATTGTCTAATGAAATAAGGATTAAATCCTGTAGAATTGCTGGTTAGTGATGATGACAATTGGAAATCTCAATATTTGGTCCACACCCTTAAAAATGCTTGTGTTATAAAAGTGAAACCCTTGCCAAATAAATCTTCTACTTGAATGACAAGAAAAAAGCATTTTTAGTGTCATAACTTTGCTCAATTTCAATTTATGAAGTTTCCAAGATTTGGAAACTTTCAGGATATACATTTCCCTATATTTAAATACGAAACACTGATATGGCTTAAAATTCTACTCAAATAACAAGAATTGCAATTTCAGAGCTAAAACCAGAGAAACAGAAACTGCTTGCTGAAAGTTAAGGTAAGATGTTGTTTTGCCAAAATTTTAATAGTTACAGACCATTCCAGTATGCAAAATTCCCAGATTTAAAAACAGAAGAGGGTTATCACATAAGCTTAGCAATAGCTTCTCAGAGTATGTTTTTAGCTATGGATTAATCACTGAAAGTTTCATTCACCTAACATAACCCTATTCAAAGATAGCAAAAAGTAGCTAAACTGGAATTTGACTGGAAATTTAATCTATAGCCTGGTAGGCTAGTAGAATTCCAAATCAAAACAAAAAGAAGTCAAACTAGAATTTTATCCTCTGTTTAGGGTAGCTCAACAAAGCTAAAGTCTTATCATTTAGGAATTTTGTATAGATAATTTTGCTTTTACAGTATGAATACAACATTTTCCAATATATTAGGCTACCTGAACAATTTAACCAAAGATTCCACTAATTCAGACCCTTCCTATCTCTTCAAATATACCAGAGAGTATGCTAGATCATTTTTCAATTCTCTCTGACCTCAAACTAATGTGAAATATGTCCAATCCGGAGGAAATTAAGCCAGTGCTAAATCATTTAATTATAATAGAATGACACTCTTAACACTTTACGGATGTTTTATGTTTGAAATTTTTTGCCCAAACCGACAAGTAAAAAGAGTGTTTTCGCGAACCAGTTTTGTTTGAGCTCAACCATATGTAATTTTTTTCCGTTTTTGCGTTAAACATACAAGCTGGTTAAACCAAAGCTGTCATTGGTTAAACCAGCTGGTTGACGCGAAAAAAGGCCTAAAGTAACCTCAGTTCAACTCAATAGGAAAAGTACATTCTGAAGTCATCAGACAAGAGAGGACTGCTAATTAAATATCGTTATCAATATGAAACATCTAGAAGTATTATTAGTTTAATGTTTTCTAAATATTCTCACCAATATAAATATTACAAGGCTTGGAAATATCAAATGAAGCAAAAATAATGAAGGTATGAAAGTGTATAACCTTGAAGGTAAACAGCTTTATCTCAGTAGCTGGGATGAACAAGTTTGTGTAATAGGGTGGAAATTAGGTATAAAAATAAACCATTAGATTGTCCCTTTGATTTTTTTTCAATTAGTACAATACAGTCTAGGCTAATTGTCTTTTGGTGAAATTATCTTCATTTTTCACAGCATCATTTTAAGAATTCCATTCTCCTGGAGGAATAATAGTAAAAAACATGTTTTATTTCATAATAGACCAGTTTATGTATAAAAACTGTACTCAGCAGAATCTAGGCCTATGTGTGAAGAACTTGCATTCACTTTTTGGTAAAATTCTAGTTAATTGACTTCTTGCTATCTCAGAAAGGGTTTAGGTTAGGAAAATGAAACATTCAGGGATGAATCTACAGACTAAAGTAGACTTTGTCCTGGGAAGGTATTTTTAAAGTACCCACCTCCAATCCTTCTCCATCTAGAGGGCCCTGAAATTTGCCTACATGATAGTTCTATACCTATTGAATTTTGACAAAACAACATTTTACCTTAATTTTCAGTTAGGCTACTAGTTGCTTTTTCTCTGCCTTTAATTCTGAAAATACAATTCCAGTTATTTGAGTCAAATTTTGAGCCATATCAATTTTTTTTCAAAATCTAGGAAATGTATTTACATATCTTTAAAACCTTATAAAATGGAATTGAGCAAATGTATGAAGCTGAAAACAATTTTGTTGTCCTTCAATTAAGCAGAATATCTATTTTGCAAGGTTTCACTTTTATAACACACATATTTTTAAAGGTCAGGGCCCTCTAGAGAGAGAAGGAGTAGAGGTAGTTGCTTCAAAATACCTTCCCTTGACATACTTTAGTCTGTAGATTCATTCCTGAAAGTTTCATTTTCCTAACCTAAACCCTTTCTGAGATAGCAAGAAGTCAATTAACTAGAATTCTATCTACTTTTTTCTATAAATAAATGAAATTTCAAAATAGCCTATGCAGATTAGACTAGGCTAATTATAGAAAAAAGGTTGATGAGGTACTTTTTGCTGTATTGTAAAGGGTTTAAGTTAGAAAAATAAGCTTTCATTAATGATGGTAGGTTATAAGCTTTCATTAATGGTGGATAAGGTGGTAGGATCTACCACCTTATCTTGCTGACAAATACAATTTAAGGTAATGAATCCAGGGCCAAAACTATACTCCAGGAGGTATTGCCAAGCTGCTTTGTTAACTTTCTTCTGATTTCTCAGTCTTAGAAATTTGCCTACTTGACAGGTCTTTGATAGTACAACATTATACCTTAATTTTCAGTTTCCAGTTTCCTTTTCTCTGGTTTTAGTTTTGAAAATGCAATTCCTCCTATTTGAGTAGCCTAATTTTTAAGTCATATGAATGTTTTTTTTTCTAAATGTAGGAAATGTATTTGTAGATCTTTGAAACCTCATCAGTTGGGATGGATTGAAGTTGTTAAGCTGAAAATACTTTGGTAAAATTACAGTTTAGCTACTGTTTGCTATCTTGAAAAGTTGTTAGATTAGTAAAACAAAAATTTCAGTAATGAATCCAGGGCCTAAAATATACTCTAGTAAGTTATTAGGCCTTAGTTCCTCCAGAGCCATCAGTGGTGCATAGGGCATCAACAAAACCTCTCTATTTGTCCTGTATTGATGCTGCAGCAATGATGTCTTCTCATTCAGGTTGTAGTGAGGTATCAGCCATCCTCAGATCTTGGTCATATGTTTGTCTCAATGTATTTTTGGGGTGGCCTTGCTTTCTTCTACCATCTGGCTTCTATTCATAGGTTGTTTGAGGGAGGTGGCTCTCTTCCATACAAAGAATGTGTCCCAGATATGTCTACTGCCTTCTCTTTGGCAACTCAGTGACTGGAAGTTGACCTATTCTTCTGTGTGTTTCTGCATTTGTAATTGTTTGTTGCCAGCTCATAAGATTTTCCTGAGACTCATATTTTTAAATGCAAGGATCCTTTTTTCAAGCTGGGTATTTATTTTCCAACATTCACTTGCATAAAGGATAATTGAGAGTACATTGCTGTTGAAGAGTTGAAGTTTCCATCATATTGAATATTTGTTACTAATTTTGTTACTTGTCCAATTCTATGTTTAATCTCAGTCAAAATCTCTCCATCACAATCAATCCAGCTACCCAGGTACTTGGAACTCCTGGACTTGTTCTAGATCCTTGTTTTTGCAATGGAGAACAAGTGGCAAGCCTGTGATGGCCATGCTCTTTGATTTTTCAATGTTTATCTTTAGCCTGACATTCTCTGTGTTCTTGGTGATAGTGTCAAGTAGCTGCTGCAACTGTTCTTCAGATTCTTCAAGAGAAGGACAATGTTGTCTGCAAAGTCCAGATCAAGCAGTTGCTTGTTGCTCACTTTTACCCCATAACCTGATGCAAATCTCAGGGCATAAGCCATTGTAATTATAAAGAGCATAGGGGAAAGTACACACCCTTGATGACACCAGACATGATCTTGAAAAATCTGGTTGTACCATTTTTGGTCTTTATGCAATATTCTGATTCTTCATAAAGCACTATAATCATATCTGCTATTTTCTTAGGAATTCCATAGTATTTCAGAACTCTCCACAAGCAATCTTTGTCAACTGAGTCAAATGCCTTTTCAAAGTCAATGAATAGGAGATAGAGCTTCTTGTTCTATTCTTTTGATTCTTTGACAAGCATTCTTAGTACAAATATTAAATCAGAACATGATCTCCCAGTTCTGAAGCCATGTACCATGCTTCTCTTCTTGTAGGGTTGCATCTAGTGCTTTTTGCAGATGCTGCAAAGTGATGGAGGCTAATAGTGTGGATGAGACAGGGAGAAGATTGATGCCTCTCCAGTTATGGCAGTTCATCAAGCCTCCCTTGTTAAAGAGTCTGATTATAAAGCCTCTGCTCCAATCTCTTGGGACCTTCCCTAAATCCATATTTTGGTGAAGAAGGAGAGCCAAATGGATATGCAGGTACTAATTGAGTACTTTAGTATTTCTGCTGGAAAGCCATCAATACCTGGGCCTGTCCATTTTTAAACTTCTTAGCTGCATGCATAATGTCCTCAGCACTCAGAAGATCTGTATTGATGTCTAAATTCATGAAAGGGATGTCAGGTACATTTGCTCAGTGACAGGTTCTTAGTCTGTTCAAAAGTTTTTCAAAATGGAAAGCCATCTCTCATCAATCTTTTCTGGATCAGATATGATTAATCCTTTTTTGTCCTTGACAAGGGTGATTTGATTGCTTTGTTTTCCTACCATCTCATTTGTCAATTGGTAGACAGTCTTGGAGTCACCCTTCCTAGCAGCTTCTTCAGCTAAAGCAGCTTAATTTTCAAGCAACTGCCTCTTTTCATTTCTTGCACTCTTTTTTATATCTTTTTCTTTGTATAAGTGTTTTGTTGCCAGCTCTGAACTCCTTGTAGTAGCTATGAATATTTCCTGCTTAATTCGTTTTTGTTTATCAATCAGTTTCCATGTTATGTCAGACATCCACCTTTCCTTTAGTTTCTTTTGGAAACCTAGCTTTTCTTCAGCAATCATTGTGTATGTACTTTTGTTTTCTCCCATTTCCCTTTGATGCTTTCTGAGTGTTTTTGCCTCAACAGCCAAGGCATCAAATTTGTTCCATAACAATATACAGAAATCTCTGCAGATTTTTTTATCCTATAGCTTGTCCATGTTGTACAGTTTCTTCAGATCTTGCTGGGTCTTTCTTTGGGCACATAGTTTGGTCTGTATCTGGGTAATCATGAGCATGTAATATGACTGGGCATCTGCTCCTCTATACCCACACATGTCTAACAGGCTTGTGCACCAGCTTCTGATGATCAGGAAATGGTCAATCTGGTTTCTTCTTCTACCATCTGGAGATGTCCATGTGTACTTGTGCACATTTTTATGTTCAAAGAGTGATCCACCAACAACAAGGTCATCACTTAGCATAAAGTCTATTAGTGATGCACCATTTTTGCTAATCTGGCCAAGTCCTTGCAGTCCTAGGACTTTGAGACAGAAGTTGCAATTGGCTCCTACTTTGGCATTCAGATCACCAACAACACACAGAACATTATGTTTGGGGATGTCTTTGGTGATGGCCTGTAAGGTTTCACTGAAGCAATCTTTAACATCATCATCTGGCTCATTGGCAGGAGCATAACATACAATGACAGAAAGCTTAGTGTCTGTTGTAGCTAACTGTGCAAACAAGATCCGTTTGTTTATTGGAGTCTATTTCATCATTGTTTGGTATGCTGCAGGGGACATTGTGAGTCCTACACCTGCCTGAAGATGGTTGTCCTCTCTGCTATACAACAGCACATATCCATCATATAGTGTTTCTTGGCCTACACCCTCTACACCTTGGCCTTTTTCCAATGTAATTTGCTTAGGGCCAGGTTTCACTGAAGCAATCTTTAACATCATCATCTGGCTCATTGGCAGGAGCATAACATACAATGACAGAAAGCTTAGTGTCTGTTGTAGCTAACTGTGCAAACAAGATCCGTTTGTTTATTGGAGTCTATTTCATCATTGTTTGGTATGCTGCAGGGGACATTGTGAGTCCTACACCTGCCTGAAGATGGTTGTCCTCTCTGCTATACAACAGCACATATCCATCATATAGTGTTTCTTGGCCTACACCCTCTACACCTTGGCCTTTTTCCAATGTAATTTGCTTAGGGCCAGGATATCAATATTATGTTGTTTCATCACTCTGAGAACTTGGTCGGTTTTTGATAACTGAATCATAGTTCTCATGTTTCAGAAGCAGATTTTTGTTGGTTGATTGCTGTCTGTCCAGGGGCATGCTGGGTTTGTTGCCAGGGGGAAGATAATCTGTTGCTGGGGCTTTTTTTTTACAGGGACAGGAAGCAAACCTGTCACCCAACCCTTCTCCTTTATCCTGGCTTGGGACAGGTTGAAATTATCCATGACAATCGCAGGCAGAGGTATTGCCAAGCTTCTATGTTAATACTCATCTGATTTCAAAGAATTAGAAATCTGCCTACTTGACAGGTCTATACCTATTGAAATTTTGACCAAAGAACATTTTACCTTAATTTTCAGTTATCAATTCCCTTTTCTCTGGTTTTAGTTCTGAAAATATAATTCCTGTTATTTGAGCAGAATTTTAAGCCACACTACTGTTTTTTTCTAAATGTAGGAAATTTATTTATAGATCTTTGAAATTTAATAATTGGGGATTAAGCAAAGTTGTGAAGCTGAAAATAGTTTTTTGTGCTTCATCTAGCCAGAAAATCTATTTTGCAAGGTTTCACTTTTATAACACAAATGTTTTTAAAGGTCATCAAAAGTCATCGGCCTCTTTAAGGAGAAGGAGTGGTGGTAAGTACTTCAAAATACCTTCCCAGGACATACTTTAGTCTGTAGGCCAATACCTGAAAGTTTCAGTTTCATAACCTAACCCCTTTCCAAGATAGCAAAAAGTAGCTAAACTAGAATTTTACCAATACTTTTCTTGTATTTCATTTAAGCACAAGATACATTTACAAGGTTTCACTTTTGAAACACAAGGATTTTTAAAGGTCATCTATGGTCAAGGCTCTCTAGAGTGAGAAGGAGTTGACATAGATATTTCAAAATACCTTCCCATTACATACTTCAGTCTGTAGATCCATCCCTGAAAGTTTCATTTTCCTAACCTAGCCCCTTTCCAAGATAACAGAATGTAGCTTGTCTAAAATTGTACCATAATTATAGGCAACACATTCTGAGTTTCAACTACAATTCTTTTGTACTTTAACCCCCCCCCCTTCCTAATATGCAAATATATAGATCAAATTATATATTTCTCATGTGTTTTCTATTTCTTCATTTTCGGAGCATTCATTTGGTTTATGGGTAGATGGGTTAAAGCAAGATTGACACATTGATAAATGCATGGGAAATATACAATTTGGGCCATATATTTGTGCATTAGAGCAAGGGTAAAGCATAGCAGGGTTGCATTAAAAATGTATTAACTACAGTTATTCTGCATCTTAGGGAGTAAGCTAAATATGGTTTTATTAAATTGTTTCATCTCAACAGCCCTAATTCTAGATTTATACAGAAATAAGAGGAGCACCCCCCTTTTAGATTGATTATTTTTATGCATCTTTGCAATGTAACTGTTGCTACTCTAACAACATTAGGGATGCAGCTGAGGGTATAGATGCCCCCCTGCCCAAAGTTCCAAGGTGTTAGCATACATTGCAAGTGCCTTGGTAGTTTGGGTGTCTTAATTTAGCTTATGTGTCCACATTTGTCAGCACATTCTTTGCATCCCCTCTCCAAACCTTAGCTTTGACCCTGGGTCCGATATACCTCAATAAATATATTTCTCTATTACTTCAATCTAGTCTTTTTTCATAGCTCCTAGGCTAAAGTGGTTATTCCTCAGTCTTGAATTTATCTTTGGTTATGATTGAGTGTATGATTCACCAAAACATCATTTGAACTGATTTTAAAAAGTGATAATAATGAAGAGAAACAAGATAAATTTATTAATAGAAACATCCTGCATGTAATAAAGTAAAAACTTCATTGTTTTAGTCCTTACTTTTAGTTTATATATTGCTTTTATATGGTTCAACTTATATAAGAGGGGTGTATGTGTAAAGTTTATTGGTGCACCTTAAGGAATGGTGTAAGTAAGTATTTTAGAATTGTTTACCTTAATTTGCACTTTGGAGCAAAGTAAGGTCCAATGTTGGATCTGTTCAGTTTCATTGTTGAGATGGCAGTTGAAACATTTTACACAAAATACAAAAGAACAGGGTTGTAACTGTGTTTAAAACCCAGTGACATACCTTCCAAGTAAGAGTTTGCTAGGATAGATGCAATGTAAGCCCACTTGGTACCAGTGACCACAGATAGGTATGATTAAGGGGACCATTCTTCTGTAGTTTAGTGTAGACACCACCACACAATGTCAATTTCTTATAGAGTATGCACGTTGGCTGGGTATGACAAGCAGCATCAACATCCGTGAACAATTTTTGTTATATATATATATACATATATATTAATCACTATTTGTAAAACACAGATGATGGGCAGCTCCAGTTGTATCTTGAAGGTTTGGCTTCCTATTCTTTGTTGAGTCTGCTTTTAAAAACTTCAGCTGATGCATTGTCTCCTTTCTTAAACAGTTCCAATTGTTGATGGCCCTTTGGCTAAAGTAAGTCTTGTCTGATTCTACTGTTAACTCTGGGCTTATGAAGCTTCTTAGAATGACCTTGTGTTTGTCTTTTGTTTTTTAATTGGACAAAGAGCTTATTTTTGGGATGGTTGACAAATTTATATGTGAGTAGCATGTCACTCAGTTTGCATTAGAAGGTCAAAGATGGGAGTTTTAGGCTAGATAGCCTTCAGAAACTAGATAGTTTCTCCCCAAGTCCAGAGATGCACTAGATGGCCCTCCTTTGTATACCTTTTATCAACTGTATATCACCTTTGTAGAAAGGGCCAGCAAGGCAGGTTCCAAAGTCAAGAACTGGTCTTGCAATTGCCTTGTATAACTTCAATGAAGTTCCATGTGATTGGCTAGTAAGTGTTCTTTTAATAAGTCCAAGGCTAAAATTTGCTGTGAAAACAATTTTTGCAAAGTATTCTTCAGAAGATTATCTATAGTGACTCCCAGGTCTTTGCCACTGGTGCAAGTTTGGAGGAGAATTGGGGACAATGTCTGGTTATCATTCATAGTGTATTGGTGCAGAGCATTATTGTGACCAAAATGAATGGTGATGCATTTTGATATGTTGAAAGAGAGAAGCCACCTATCTGCCCATGGCTGGGTGTGCCCAAGGTCAGATTGTATTGATGATTTATCAAGTACACCAAATAGTTTTGAGTCATCAGCATAAAGGGTTAAGTGGCTGCTGACTTTGTTAATCATATCATTTATATAAAGAAGAAACAATGTGGGTCCCAAAACTGTTCTCTGGGGAACACACAGGACTGGGATTAGGTACATTTGCTAACTGTTGTAAAGAGCTGTACAGTCTGAAGTCTACCAGTTTATGGGGTGTCTCCCCTGTTTTCTAAAATAAGGCAAATTTTCTCAGGCTCTTAACTTTTAATGGGTAAGACTAAACTTGATGAAACTTATAGATTTAGAACTAGTATAAAAATGCAATTCTTTTCATGTAACTATTGATATCAAAATTCCATTTTTTAGAGTTTCGGTTACTTTTGAGCCGGGTCGCTCCTTACTACAGTTCGTTACCACGAACCGTTTGATCCATTTTACCAGTCTTAGCTGAAAATCTACACATTGGTCATGGGGCTCTTTTAATCTTAGGTTTTATCTCATATAATTCAATTACAACTTTTTCTCTTCTTCCCAATGTAGTGATTCCATAGCAAAAACCTTTGGATATTAAAAATCTATTTTTGATTTATTAAAAGAAAAAAGACCCCGTTTCTTGGAATCTCGTTTGTACATTTGTGATTACAAAACAGTGGTGTCTTTGTAATTACTTAGACTATGAATGCCACTAGGCATTTTCTCTGTTTGTTAAGTTTGTATTTATATCTTTGCGTTTAAACAAGAATGTTTATCTGTTCCAAAATTATCTGAATAAATAAAAATATATTCGAGACATCAGCTGATAGCCTACTTATCTGTTGGATAATTTAGACATACCAGCTGGGCTATTGATCCTCAGATATCTTTACAAATTAAAAGAAACAGTAGACAACAGAAATTTTGATGGTTTTAAGCAATCAACACTGTTGCAAGAAAAATTGATTTTTTTTTTCGTTGTAGATTTTGACAACCCTGTGTTGCATCTTCACATTGCATAAGATTGGCGTGAAATGCTCTGAAGGAACTTGTTCAGCAGACCAATCAGATTGTTCAGATCTTGAAGAAGATAAAAAGTATGCAGAAAGTAAGGATATATATGTTCTGATATTTTTGAACTATTTTTACTCTTGCATAATCCACTATTTTAGAATCTCTGAAGCTAGGATGAAGTTGTGAAAAATGATATAGAAAAAAAATTTCGATAATTTGGAACCAATAGAAAATTTATTTTGTAAGGAAAAGTTTATTTTGTAAGGAAGGATTGAAAATGATAAGGTCTTTTGAAATGATAGCATGGTAAACGGGTTTTGAAATATAGTGGTTAATTTGTTACATTCAAGAGAATGATGATTATAAATATTCTAATGAAAGGGGAATATCCAGTGATTTTAGGGAAATTTTAAGTAAACATTGTTATAAGAAAGGTAACGACACTGAATCTAGTAATTCGTTGCACTTTTTAGAAGAAGGGAGGATGCATTGACCAAGTTTGTATGCTTAGATTAACAATTTGGAAGTGGCTGAATCATCAGACCCCCTTAACCAATAGCTATATAAATTTTGAAAAGGCACAGGGCTCAACTGATAGAAAAAGTTAACTGAGGGTCCTATCCTTGCGTGGTAAATCAGGTAAGTAACTTTGAGTGATTGGTGCTACTTATGAAAATATATTCCTGCTATTACAGGAGAAAGTGGGGTTAGTTATTGTTCCTTTGAGGAATTAGGAATTACGCAGGTTTGCATACTATCACCATTTCAAAGGACTATTTTGATGGACTTTTATCTTAAAGAACACAACAAAGACTTTTGAAAGACATAATATCAAATGCAAAGGTAAAAGCCTCTTAGACTTGATGATGCAGAATATTGGGATGGGCAGTCAGCAAGAAGAACCAATTTTTTGATAGTTGAACATTGGAGATTAGGTTTCGGAAATCACTCAGTTGCCTCGACTAGTAATGAATGGGTATGAAGAAATGATGTTAGGCAGCAAAAACATAGATTAAGTAGATGGTTTACTTACCGGGAAGCTTTATTAGTAAAGATAGCGGGTGCATTGAAAATCCAGAAAACAGAATAGCCAAGGTGCAAAGTTATTTTTCATAGTTTAAAAAGTCTGGAATATTTGGAAGACAAGTCCCCAGACTAACTTTAGAATATTGAAAGCCATCGTAATTATAATGATCAATAATGACCCTGAAAGTGGGCTCATTGACAGGCTGAGGAAGATGTGTTGGATGTTTCCAGAAGGATTGTCTAAGGATGGGTGCTTATTTGACTGAACGTACATCGACCAATAAGCTATACTAAGTGTTATTTGACCCCACTTTCTAAGCTCGTGATGACGGAAAGGTTAAGATTGATAGACCACATTTTACGGATGAAGGATGATAGATCGCTCAGAAATGGGCTTTATGGCTATCCATCTGAGGCCGAACGAATAGCAGGCCGTCACCAAATGGGGATGAGAAGAGGTTATAAAAAAGAACTTAAAGGGAATTGGAACTCCATTGCAAGCAGTAAAGATTGAAACTTTCAACACATTAGGGTAGAGGAGTAGCGTCATCAGCTGGATTCACCTTGTGCAGGTTGGTGCTGCAAGGAGTGGTTAGAAGTAGTAGTGGAAATGCAGAGGGTTTCTGTGCCTTATTTCAAGATTCTGTATTCTCTCACTTTGTATTCTTCTTTCATTTTATGTATTTTGTTTTCTCTATCCCCCCCTCGGACAAGCTTTGCTTTTTATGGGAGGTAATAACCATTTATATTTATTTATTATCTGTTTAATGAATAAATACTTCTCTCTCTTATATCAATGCTTGTTCTTTCAAATCATGCTATCATATTTTAATTGTCAGAAATATTCCTAATTTTGGGACTCTTATATTTGACTGTAACCTAGGTATTGTAGGTGCACACAGGGGTAGCATTAGAGCTTCCATGAAATAATAATTTTAGCTTAAATATTTAGAAATATATCAATTTATACGTATTTATCTATATAAGATTCATTTTGAGCACCATTTTTAGCTCTGCTGAGATTACAATGGTATGTTCCAAGAAGAATTTGACAATCCCCCCTCTATACTTAAGTCGCATCTTGCTTCCGTCGGTCTGATACTTAACACTTCCAAATTCGAGTTTTTTGGTCTTAATAGCTGTTACCAAGTGACCACTTTAGATCTGGGAAAATGTTTCTCTCCCTTGCTCCATTTTGGTGAATTGGCTTGGAATTTGGTTCGGTTATTCTGTTTCCTCTACATGTTTAGTTATGATAAATAGAATTTGTACAAAAATTATATGAGTGATAGATCATATAAAAATAAGAAGAATGTAGAGGCAGTGGAGAAAGCATTAAAATATGAATTAAAAAGATGTGAAGTGAGATTAAAATTGATAACATCGCTTTAGATTTAGAAGATGCAGCCCGACAACATAATAGTAAAATTTGTACTGATATGTTAATAAATTGAGACGGAATAGTCAATCTTGACTTGTCCGAGTTAAAAATGGGAATGGGACCATCATTAGTTATAAGGGTAGAGTTAAAGAGAAATGGGCAGAATATTTTGAGAATGTGCTAAACCGTGATAAAGTTAAGGGAAAAGATATAGCAACGAAAGAAACAGTGACAATTTGGATGTGAAAGAAGATTTATTTTGTAAAGAAGAATTAGTAGCAGTACTAAAAGGATTAAAAAATAATGAGCCCATACTTGCTGATAATGTGGTAAATAAGGTTTTTAAATACGTTGGTTATGAAATTAGAGATAAGTTACTGAAGAATATAAATATGATTTTTGAAAAAGGGGAAGTACCTGGCGATTTTAGGGGAACTCTTATTCAACCCCTCTATTAGAAAGGTGATAAGAGTGAGGGTGGTAATTATACATGTATTAGTTTGGTTTCTGTAGGAAAGAATAACATGATGATACTTTTTTAGACTTAGAGATGCTGTAGATAAAGTTTTAAGAGAAAAACCGTGATTTTTGGAATGGGAGAGGATGCGTCGACCACATTGTCACTCTTAGATTAATAATTGAGAAGCACCTGAGCCATCAAACGCCTTTAGTCCTCAGTTTTATAGATGATGAGCAAGTGTTTGATTCAGGTAATAGTAGACTGAAAACACGGCTTGACCTCGGAGAAATTTCAACATAATTTTTTTCTACACCAAAATGTTAAAAAACACAAAATTAGCTTAATTACACAAAGAAAATCCACCCAAATCCTCCTTGCACAATTGTCCCAAGTTTGTCCTTGAAGGAGGAAAATTGATTTTTGCGTTTATAATGTTTTGGAGTTTAAATAGTCGCTTCTTATCAAATCAAGCATGATGAATCCAAATATGTTAATTTTCATCCGTACGTTTGTCAGAGAGACTTTGTCAGCTGTCCTCATCACCTCAAACGAACTAAAGATCGATGGTGGAAAACTACAGAGCTCAAATGATAGAACCTCTTTCAAGTAAAAACCCTTTTTTCTAGCCACTGTGGCTAGATGATAGTAGATTAGAGCTGGTTTGACCATTTCTCTCTCGATATCTATCACCAAAGGCGACTTCTCAGCTATAGTTACAGCATTTTCCTTTTTTCTGAAAACATATTTGTCAATTTCTTTCGTTTCTACGCCCTTCAGAGTCTTTTCTTCCACAGATTTGGTATCGTCTACGGTTACAGATGATGAAGCGCGAACACCAGTAACCACGTTCAACAGCTGTGAATCGTGCCTGAGGGGCTCCAGGGGTTCAATGTATTGAACTATCTTTTCTATGTCCACCAGATCTCTAGTTCTCCTCAAAGATATCGTCTCCGAGTGGTTTTCAATTGTTAACTTTGCAAGACCAGTCAGGTTCTTCGTGAGTTCGTTAACGAGGATCAAAGTAGGCATAGCAGATGCCCAAATTGTTTGCCGCAATTCAGTCATGCCTCTACCTCCCATCAGACCGCCACTCGTTTTCATACTTCTCATTAATTTTTGTTCGATAAACAAAATCAGGAGAAAGTACCACCCAGTAGTTGTCAGATATCCGAGATGAAGAGGTGTTCCCGTAGCATTCTATACTGCTCTAGTTTGCCTTTTCTCACCTGAAAAATTCTCTGCCTTTTCTCACCGTTTAAAGATTCTGGCCGGAAGCATCAAAGTAGGGAAGCATTTCTATCAAGCACTGTAAATAAATCTCAAAATTGCCACTTCGTTACCTCTCAGGTTCTTTCTCAAGGTTCCAAGTAGGTCCAGATACTGAAACCAAAGACGGGCAGTTCTGGACTCAGATAATCGTTCTTTTACTCTATGAACTATTCATGGATAAGCTCTGCTCCTTCTGACACGTGCGCCTCGTCGATTGTATATCCTTCAAGGAGAAAATCGTAAGCCTGTTTTGTCTTTTAAAGGGGTTTTGGTAGTATGCCATTGTCGTCACACACTGCTTTTCAGTTCCGATGATAAAAGGTTCGCATAAAGGGCCACCTCCAACAGACCAGGACCTCGCCCAGCGCGAGAGACAGCTTTGCCTTGTAACGTACTTCGCCCAATGTTAGGCACATATACTTGACTAATTTCCAAAAGTCCTCAGTCAGTCATAAGGAAGGCAATGACTCCTATGAAACTCATGCACGGGTGAAATCCATCTAGGACAACAATAGGAAACTTAGAGCACTTGTGGCAGGCTCTGCATCGACGATACACTTTGTCCTCCAATAAAGCGGTTTGTAAAAGGCAATGACGAGTTTTTCCACCTCGACTAGTACGCTCGTTAGCTTTATTGTTTTGTCTTTTTCCGGAAGTAAATACAATGACACGAAACTTTTATATAGTCTGAACCCAGTCATGTAGCGAGTACTATGGTAAATGGCCCCACTGATTCGCCACCATTCTTTCATAGGAAACGATAAAAAAATACGACAACCTCTTAATTTCGAGTTCTAACCCCCCTCTGCGCCTTTCTAGGGTGGAAATAGGGATAATAGTGTGAAAAAAACCTAAGTGCAGATTTGGACTCAGCAGCCTTGATTTGATTGGAAACGACTGTTTAAACTCCAAAATATTTACAAACACAAAAATTGATTTTTCCCTTCATTTTCCCACTTCAAGGGCAAATTTGGGACACTTGTGCAAGGGGGATAAAAGTGGATTTTTTTTTGCAATTAAGCTGATATTTCTGAACATTTAAAAAAAGAAATCTTTTTTTTTTAAATAAAAGAAAATCTGTTGTAATTTCCCGAGGTTTGACCATCTTTTCCCGTATCTTTCCTCCACTATAATAGAAGAGCTATGGTGAAGATTCTATCTTCGTATGGTACACCAGATAAATACATTAAAGTGATTAATGCTATTTGCGAGAATAACGTTGCTGCGGTTATGGTAGGAAATTCGGTTAGTAGCCGGTTTTGTATTAAATCAGGAGTTAAGCAGGGTTTCGTCCCATCCCCATTTTTATGCATCATTTTGATGGGGTATCTCCTAAGGAGCGCAGCAAAGGCAATGGGAAAACACGGAACTAATTTGGGAAGTAAAACTCTCCTACACTTAGATTATGCTGATGATTTAAGCATCCTAGATGAAAGTTTGAGCAAAATGAATGAACTTTTAGAGGTTTTGCGAGTTCAGGATGCTATCCGAGATTAAACATTAGCAAAATCAATCAACTTGTTTCGAATTCAGGGTTTTGAAGACTCGGCACCCCGAAGGAAGGAGGAGGATTTTCTAGGTGTTTTTCAGAGAAATTGTCTACGTTTTTTTTTAGGGGGGGGGGGCACCCGTCTGATTGACCGCATTTCGAACAGTAAGCTCTACGAAAAATATGGTTCAATCCCCCTTCCTAGGGCTGTAATGAGAGATAGATCGAGAGGGCTAGGACACATTCTGCGGATGAAGGATGACAGATTGCCAAAGATCGTTTTTGTCGGTCAACTGTCTAGGGCCAAAAGAAAAAATGGTCGTCTCCGAATGACGTTGGAGTATGTAAGGAAATATATAAAGGAAATAGGAACTTCTTGAGAGGGTTTAAAGAGGGATGCTTTGAAAAGACTGGTACGTAGGAAGAGCAAGCGTAGCTGTGCTGGCCTCAGGCGGCTTGGTGCTGCTGTGAATTGTTAGTAATAGTTGCAGTAGTATTTTAGTAAATTTTTTATGCTCTCATTATTCTTCCTTTTTTGATAATTTATCGTTAGTTTTGACAATATATTTTTGGATAATTTGGGCAGCAGCATTATAGTAGGTGTTCCGCCAAACTTGGCTAAGAAATTAAAAGTGTCATAGTCAATTTAGGCTGGTAGTATCTCGCTGATGGGCTCTAACTGATAAAATATTTAAAAAAAATTTCTAATAGAATGTTCCTTTGCCTCTTGCCCTGTCAGCCATTTGATTTGTAAAAGTTATTTGGTATCATCCATATTAAAAGAAAAGAAGCTTTATTTTAGTTTTCTTTGCTTGTACTTCAAGATTAATGCCGCCTTTGTTTTTTCAGGTAAAAATAATAGATGGTCACATTATTTGGAAGAGATAGAAAAGGCAAAAGCTTCATATGAGCCTTGCCAGTCATCAAACTGTTCTTGTCACACAACACTTATTGAAAAAGATTTGCTGGTATTCAAAGATGGCATCACGGAAGACCTAATAAACCGGGCCAGAACGAAGTAAATGTTACTGCTTATAATGATCCGCCCCTTGATGTTTATTTCCCAGTGTTGAAAAGTTTTTCTGGGCTTTTTTTGTGTTGGGTGAGCTATGAGGGGAAAGACGTTTTAAATATATTCGACTTTATGTGCACAGTTGAGGTGTTTTACTTGCAGCAATAGTTTTAAAGGTGATAAGCAGTAAAAACATTGGTTTAATATAAAAATTCGAACTACTCACTTAGGAAAAGAAGGGAATTGAAATCTTAATGAAAAAGACCTTCGTATACAGTTGTGTAGTTTTTCTAATTCCTGGCGCCAAATTAAAAAAGAAAACGTGGGGGAAAACCAGCAAAAAGAGAGCTAAAACTTGAAGCTGTAGTTGTTGCTGAGAATCATTAGATTGTTAACGTTTGAATTTTTACGAACGGAGAAACTGATTACGTCTGTAAAGCTGCTTGAGGGTATAATTTTCATTTGCAAGTTTATAGAAGTCGGAGTCTTCCATTCCAAAAACAACTGCTGTAACATTCCAGTTATCTAATTAGAGATAAGGAATGGGTTTTAAGAATTGGATTTTTTTTTTCTTCTTTTGGACATATCACCAGAGCACATCTGTAATAGTGGACATACACCATTGAGGGTCCAAATGCTCCACAATCTAATGAAATATTTGATCTTTCACTGACGTATTTGCTGTTTTTTGTTGACTTTCACCGGTGGAACACACACACACACGCATATATATATATATATATACATATATATATCTTATCCTCGATATCGTTATGATAACTGAATATATTTATGTTGGAAAAGTCTTTTGCCGGTATATTTAATATTTCTCTACCTTTATTGAAGCCTTTCTCAAGGGGGGTTAAAACTAAAGACCACTGGTTGTATAATCAACCTTGCTCTGCTTTCAAAACAGATGTATTAATCAACCAAGGGGTCTTATTAGACAATTTTATCGTTTACATTAATGACAATTGGAGTAAACACAAAATAAGAGAAGTAGGCACACGTAAGAATCTGTCCTAGAAAAATAGAGGGATCTTCTACAGGTCGTACTCCAATCCATATGAGAAGTAAGAATACCGATACTCAGGATCAAAACAGAGGTTGAGCGATAGAATAGAATTCAAGACCTCAGAACTTCGGCTTAAATGTAAAGGGAAGGGATACAATGATGAGGATAGAAGAAACAAGTGCAATTACTCCTCCTAACTTGTTAGGAATAGAGTTTAAAATAACATAGGCAAATAGAAAATACCTCTCTGGTTGGATATGAGCTGGGGTAACTAATGGATTGGCAGGAATGAAATTGTCTGGATCTAGAAGAATAAGGTCTAGTTAGGGAGAGAGCTACAAGAAAAAAGATAAGCACTTTAAAGCCTACGGTTTCCTTAGTAGTAAAATAAAGGTGGAAGGGCAACTTTTCTAGGTTAGCATTAATTCCAAGAGGATTATTAGAGCCTCTTTGATGAAGGATTAAAAGATGAATCATTGTTAAACCGGCTACTAGAAAGGGAATTAGGAAGTGAAAAGGGAAAAATCGTGTTAGAGTAGGATTATCCACAGCAAATCCCCCTCATAACCATTGTACTACATTATTACCGATATAAGGTACGGCCGATGCTAGGTTCGTAGTCACAGTAGCTCCTCAAAAGGATATTTGACCTCACGAAAGAACATACCCTAAAAAAGCGGCAGCCATTACGAGGAATAAGAGGGCAATTCCAGTTATTCATGTTTCAAAGTAATGAAAAGAGCCATGATATATTCCTCGACCAATGTGAAAATAAATGCAAATAAAGAAACAAGAGGCGCCGTTGGCGTGAATAGTTCCATGCAGCCAACCGTAGTTGACGTCCTGGCAAATATGAGCAACTCTAGAAAATGCTAAGTCCACTCTTGATGTGTAACATATCGCTAAAAAAAACCCAGCAACGATTTGGATAACCAGGCATAGACCTAGGAGGGACCCGAAGTTTCATCAAATGGAAATGTTAGCCGGCACAGGTGGATCTACTAAGGTAGAATTAATAATTTTGAGGGTAGGTTGCGTCTTGCGTAGAGATAACATTTTATTTTTTTAAAAATCATAGAAGCACTAGACTTTCGATCGTATAGGTTTCTTATTGTTATTTTAAAAAAATCAATAACTAGTAGGTGGGCTAAAAATAAGTATACTAATATAAATGAATAGGCCAAGAAAGTAATCCTATTAACATTAAAATTAATCACGATGAAATTAGTAGGATATAGATATCCCGAAGAAGAGTTGATTAATACGTCATTCTTAATTAAAACTAAGAAAGAGAAGATAATTGTAGGAAACACCCATAGGAACGAGGTCAACTCAACAGCAAACTTCTTGTTAGCTCTCAGTGATGAGACATAAATAAATATTACCAGAATCCCTCCCAAGAAGAAAAAAAAAACTAAAGAAATTCACAGGGAAAGATTTTTAAGTATAATACAAATTAACGAGTTTGAATGAATAATGAGAGCGTGAAGGCAAGAGGGTGGTTTATTAGAAGCATGAATATAGAAATAACAACAATAGATCTTAGCATATCAAAAAATGGTTTAATAAAATATTAACTTTTGAAGTTGATGATGATAATAACTCTTTTGAAGACCGAGAGATTCCTCTAAGGTCTTTCATTAACGAAAAATGGAGTAATTGTCTTTAGCTACCGAATATTGTTAAATTTAATCTAAAAGTTCTTGTAACAATGAAATCAGGCAACTGATCCAAGTCTTCTTCTTATTCTCTCCTTGTTTGAATTAGTATGGAGGCGCTTTCCCATAATCCCAATACTGGAATTGAATTCTGAGCCCTGCAATATGCTGCTGCACCTGGGTCTGAAGTCTGGGTCCCGTATTACCAAACTGAGATCAAACACACTGCGCACTCCAGGACTAAACGGATACAAAATGTATTGATCTTGTCTTGGGACTATTGAAAATTGAGATTTTTAGATGGCGCTGGAACAATCCTCAAAACAGACCATCACTAATCATAAACCTTTCTACGAATTTTGATTAGGCATGACAGCTGGGGGAGGGGGCAAAGTCGTTGCCAATTTTCCTAAATTAAGTGAAAATGACAGGAAAAAACTGAAAAATGAGCCATATAGTGCCATAAAGGTAAAGATATACTAAAGAAAAGTGACCTATTTCTGTGGATGCTTGAATTATGTAGACTAATCTTGGTTTTGACAAGATTTTTTAAGAAACTTAATTTCAGCTGGCGGAAAGCAAACTAAGATCTAGGGGGGGGGGGGGGGCAAATCAAAGTCTGGTTGGGACAGTTGCCCCCTGCCCCATAGCAAATTACGCCCCTGACTGACGGTTTCAATTGAGAAAAAACAGAATATAATGAAATTATTTTACAGTTTAATGTAAAAAGGTAGTGTTACAAAACTTGTACAGAGAGAGTAATCTTATTAAAAGAAACAATTCATGCAATTTCGGCAAGTTTTATTGGAATGTTTGATTTTGTGGTTTTAAATGTTTTTTTTTTCTCAGAAAAGAAACTGTGATCAAAATGCAATTTATGCATGAGGCTGTACTCATTTGTTTTTACTTGCTTTGAAACTTTTGTTGGCTAATATCAAAATATAAACTTAACTAATATGAGGCGTACAGTATTTAAAGCCTTATTTTGAAGCTGTCTTGTCTTAGATTTAACACCATCAAAGTTTTTCTGAACTGAATGGGCGGGGTGGGAGGAGGCATGACCGGCGAGCACAAAGAGCCAAATTCTCCAGCGGTTTGTAGCGTTTGGACTCATGTCTCCTTATCATTAATCAATCATTTATTCATGCCAAAACACTTTTAAAAACACGAAATGGCTATTTGTCATAAGAGGCTTGGCTGGTTGTGGGCCTTATAATACAGGAACAAAACACCAAAGAACCATAAGCAAGACTCTAAATTAAGAAATACATATAAAATAAAGAAAAAAAAAACAGAATATACCCTAGAATATAGTAAAAAACATTCAAAAAACACATTTGCAGTAAAAAACATGGGAGACTGAATTCGCGAACCGACGATTGTTTAATTGAAATACTTGTGAGGGGCTGTTGTGACCCGCAACAGAGCACGGATCTGCAGATCGAAATAGCCGGAATAAATGTCTATTACTCTCTTATTACTAATTAGTAGTCTTATTACTCTCAGTTTATTGAAGGTCAAAATTAAGTAATGAATTTTTGGCCGAATTAATAGGATAAAAAAAAACTTTTTCACTTTTTCAAGATAATACCGCAATCATTCAAAGAAAGGAACAGAAAATACAAAGTTGGAATTAAAAATATGAAAAGAAAAAATTAAGACGACGGGTTTGAAAGTTAGAAAGATTCTTGAAAATACATCTAAAAAAAGGAGAGAGATATACCAGTTGGGATAGAATTCCAAAGCTATATCGACTGAAAAAGGGGGATTTTTGGGCGGCCATCGATGAATGTTTAGGCATAATAAACTTTCGTGAAGAATAACATAGCCTAGTATTTCTTTCATTTTATTTTTCCCTATCATTTGCCAACAGTTTTGCGAATTTTAATGAATTGCCTGCCCCCCTCCCCCCCCCCCAAAAAAAATCATGCATACATTGCTTAGCTGAACATTCTGTCTTCAAGACGTCAACAGTCAGTGCATTTTGTAGTCAAAACGCGATATGCTACCCAGCATAATTTTAAAGAATAATGAAACAAATGAAATTACGTTTCGCTTTTTTTCATGTTTTTAACACGATATTTCTTGTAAAAGCGTTGTTTTTTCTATCTACGCAAGATACGACAAAACAATTATTATTATAAAATATCGAATTTCGAGAAAAAAAAAACTTCTTGCATTTTGGAAATATAATATAAATATAAGTTTTATCGATTATGAGCAAGCTTTCGATTCTGTTGATAGAACAGCGTTAACAAAGGTCTTATCGTTATATGGTATACCAGAAAAATACATTAAAGTGATTTGCGCTATGTACGAGAATAATACTGCTGCGGTTAAGGTAGGAAATGAGGTTAGCAACTGGTTTTGTATTAAATCAGGAGTTAAGCAGGGTTGTGTTCTATCCCCCTTTATATGGATCATTTTGATGGACTTCGTCTTAAGGAGCACAGGAAAGGCAATTGGAGACCATGGAATCAAATGGGGAGGAAGAACGCTCCTGGACTTAGATTATGCTGATGATTTAAGCATATTAGATGAAAGTGTGAGCAAAATGAATGAATTTTTAGAGGTTTTACGAGTTCAGGGTGCTAAAATAGGCTTGAAAATTAATGTTAAGAAGACTAAGTCACTAAGGTTAGGAATAAGTGAAGATGAACAGGTGACCTTAGGTAACGAAAAGATTGATCAGGTTGGGAGCTTCAGTTACCTTGGTAGTATTATTAGTAAAGATGGTGGGAGCAGTGAAGATGTTAAAAGTAGAATAGCTAAAGCTCAGGGTGTTTTTTCACAGTTAAAAAAAGTTTGGAAGAATAGAAAGATAAGCCTACAAACCAAGATTAGAATATTGGAAGCTACAGTGATGACAGTGGTCAAATATGGCTCTGAAGCATGGACACTCCGAAAAGCAGATGAAAATTTACTAGATGTTTTCCAGAGAAATTGCCTACGGATTGTTCTGGGTACCCGGCTGACTGACCGTATTTCAAACAGTAGGTTGTACGAAAAGTGTGGTTCAATCCCGCTTTCTGGGGCTATAATGAAAGAAAGGTTGAGATGGCTAGGCCACGTTCTACGGATGAAGGATGACAGATTACCGAAGATTGTCCTTTTTGGCCAACCGTCTGGGGCTACACGGAAAGCAGGTCGTCCTTGTCTGGGTTGGGAGGATGTCATAAATAAGGATTTAAAGGAAATGGGAACTTCCTGGGAGGGTGTAAAGAGGGAGGCTTTAAATAGATTAGGTTGGAGGAGGAGCGTGCGTGGCTGTGTTGGCCTCAGGCGGCTTGGTGCTGCAGTGAGTTATTAGTAGTAGTAGTAGTATAAGTATATAAAATAATATAAATTAAATGCTATAAAAATATACAAGTATATATAAGTAAATAGTAAATATAAGTAATATAAGTAAATATATAAGTAATTTTGCTCTTATAGATTATTAAAGTAAGTCGTAATTGTGTTTAATATCCAATGGTCCTATGTCAATTTCAAATTCTTAGTCAACCTGCCTGAGACTCTAGGCAGGCGTGACTTGCTAAAAGATAACAAACAAATATTGGTCCAATAAGAGAGGCACACTTATTCCCGCCGGTTTCCTGTGCCATTTAACCAAACCCTTGGAAAACTATAGGTTCTGTACTATCTTAGCTCTATGACTATCTACCTTGGTTCTACTACAATAGGAATGGACGGATAATAGATAGATATATCTATTAACAAATGAACTAACATCATTTTTATACAATCCTAATAAGGGTTAATGCCAGGTTTGCTTCTTACTTAACTGGACTATCTATCTTAGTTTTTTCTACAATTAGCCATGAATTGATGCCCGCAACTATTCCATTTTAATTCAAATTTGAGTTTAATTCAGTTTTGACATAATTTGTGTTTTGCTCGATGATAGCCATTCAGATGCGGAGCTATTGATTAGCTGGCCTTGAGTGTGTATCCTGTTTATTGCCACTGCCACTGTTCAATCCTCCTTCTGGATTTTAGACCGTATTTAAATTTGACAAATTGTTTGGGCAAATATACTATTCTATTTCTAAATTTTTGCAATTTAGCACTAATTATAACACTGATGTTTACGGCACGCTAATATTTTATGTATATATATATATATATATATATATATATATATATATATATATATATATATATATATATATATATATATATATATATATATATATATATGTATATATATACGCCTTTTTTTTCTTCTTAGATTTAGTTAGCGTTGCCAGTCAACTTTCTCAGTTTCATGCACGATTTGATGGCGAGAGGTTAATTTAAGTTAGGTTAGGTTTTTAACCAATTTCTAAGATTTATAACATAATATAACCCAACATCAACTTTTACCATGATAGCTTGCATAAGACTGAAAAAGCTGATTCACAAAGCCAATTGAATCCAAGCAGAGAAAAGGGAATTTTGGACATTCAATGGTGAATTTTGAAATTAAGATTTCGGACATTCACAGTAACATATATATACAGATATTTTTATATATAACCGTGTATGTATAATACTTTGTAATTTTTTAACAATTATTTTTATAAGCGACTATGTTACTTGGTTCTTGAGATATTTTGAAGTTTCAAATTTTTTTTTTTTTGGTTTCAAAACGCGGCGTAAATCTCTATTTTATTTATAAAGTTTTTATGGCTCTTTGTTTTCGTGTCTCAGATACCTTAAAAAGTATTCTTAATATGAAACTTGTCTTGACTAACCGGAAAAAACATATATGCTCGTATCCCCCTCCCTTGTTAAATGTATGTTTTGCTTTTGTTTTTCCTAGTGATAGCCATTCAAATGCGGGGCAGTGGATTACCTGGCCTGAAGGTTACATCCTGTTTAACCTCCTTTCCATCCCTCTTTCTGGATATTAGCCCGCATTCTTAAGTAGCAATTTTTGGGCCAAAATTATATTTAAAATGTAATTTGGCAATAATTGCACCCCTGACATGTACAGGGTGACCGAAAAAGATGCATACCCATATTTTATTCGATAAAAAATCGATTTCTTAACGAATGTCTTTTCTGTTGCAGGAAATGAAAGGTGAACCTATGGATGATTGTTTGCAGCCATAGTTGCCCATAAATGTCTTGGAGAAACCAACAGAAGATATTCTCCCTGGAGACCTATTTTGCGACAAAATCATACCAGGGTGTAAAGATTTCGTTTCGAAAGCGTTTCCGTTGTCGCAACTTTCCACCAAAATCAACGATTGTTAGTTGGGTTACGAAGTTTAGAGAGCATGGGACTACAGTGGACTTATATTCTAAAGCCACAGGGGGAACTTTTTCAGTCAGGAAAAAGAGTGCAAAAACTGAAAAAAATGCTGCACTGAGGGACTACACTTTTTCTCACTGTTCAACTAAACGTGTTCAAATAAACGTATGAACACGTCGTAGTAAATCCCTTGTCAAATCCCGAGCTCTTGCCTGCGTCTAAGCTCTTATTTCCTAGAGCTGCGTCTTTCTGAGTCCGTCACTGCAGCAATGTTTTCTTCTGTCCTCGCACTCTTTTTCTTGCCTGAATAAGTTCCCCCTTTGGCTTTAGAACCTAAGTCCATTACAGTCCCATACTCTCTGAGCTTCGTAACCCAACTAACAATAATTGATTTTGGTGGAAACTTGCGACAATGGAAACGTTTCAAATAGTTCGAAGTTTGACTCTTTGTCACGGTTCTACCTATTAAAACAATTAAAAAATTTAGCGTAAAGAGCGAGGGATTGCAGAGGGGACAACCCATTTCATATACGGAGTAATTTTTGTTCGTTTTAAGTTTTAATGTCGCTCCTTACTTTCAGTTAAAAAAAACTAGTTTCTTTTATTTAATTCGAAACTGAATCTGTACACTCTGGTATGATTTTGTTGTAAAATAGGTCTGCAGGGAGAATATCTTCTGCTGATTGGTCCAAGACATTTTTGGGGCAACTATAGCTGCAAACGATCATCCATAGGGTTCACCTTTTACGTCCTGCACCAGAAAAGGCATTTGTTAAAAAATGGAATCTTTATCAAATAAAATATGGGTACTCATCTTTTTGGGTCACCCTGTATGACATGCTGTTATTATTTGCAGAGGACTAATTATTTACAAAAAGACGTATTTACCATAAATACAGTTATATTTATTATATTGTATACTTTATTATTATTTACTAATTGTTTTTTATTTACAGAGGTGTCCTCTATCAGATCCTTAATGGCAAGGTATACCGTGAAGAGGAGTGTATGTTCCCTTTTCGATGTTCAGGGATTGAACATTTCTTACATAAGATTTCTGCTGAATTGCCCGACACTGAGTTTGTCGTGAATACTAGAGATTGGCCTCAGGTCCCCAATTACAGGAGGGATGTTCTCCCAGTTTTCTCATTTAGCAAGGTAAAATTCAGCATTTTTAAATGTTGAACTTTCTCAACTAAATAAATTCATGTAAGACAAATCGAAGAAATTACAATGCTTAGTATGTATGTGCTAGTCTAAAATATGTCTTTTAGAAAGACTGAAGAACTTTCAACAATAGCTTTAGACCGAGGCTGGCATGCAAGCAGGGGGGCGGGGCGGGGGGTTTGAGAATTAAACTTTGTTGTCGCTCTAAATCTCGGCTTGATACGAGTTGTCCCAGAATTTCCTGTATATTAAAGAAAACAACATAAAAACTATCGAAATATATTGAGTTTACGTTTGGTTTGACATTTTCCTGTTATTTCATAGCTATTCTTTTTTTGTTGTTGATTTTGATCTTCCCTTAAGATAGGGTCCAACTGAAGTGCGTATCTACCTAAAAATCCAAAAAATAAGGTAGATTTGTTAACTTTTTTTCCAAAAGAATTGCGTAAGGATAGTTGTAGGTACTCGTATGACAGATCTAGGGCTGTAATTAGAGAAGGACTGTAGTAAGAGAGAGGTTAGGGCTATAGTGAAAGATTGGTTAATATTGCTAGTTAATGTTCTGCGGATGAAGGATGGCAGATGGCAAAGATTACTCTTTTAGGAGACCCATCTCAGCCAAACGAGAAGCAGGCTGTTGCTACTGTGATTGGATACCACAGAAGCCAAATAGAGTTGTTTCAATGAGAACATTGAAGTGACTGACGTCCCGTTTGTTTCTTCATCTTGAGATTTTTCCCTCTCTCTGTTTTAATTATGGCTGGCCGGTTCGGCTTTAGATCTTTTGTAAACTCTCGTTACCTACGAAAAATACCGTTTTGCTACAAATCTGCTGCTGCAACTTGAATCGGAAGGGCAAGCTACTTACAAAATTGGATTCCTTATTTTTGGACCTATCTAATCAACTAGACAGAATAATGATATTGTTTAGATGTTTTCTGGGAGGACGATCTAAGCTTCACTAGAAAATGAAAAATATTTCTATTTTCACATTTTTTCATGCTTTTTTAACATAATTTTTCATATTTAATTTATTTCAGCTGTTTTACGTTAAAACATGAAAACTGTAGGTCGGCACAAAATAAAAAATTTAATAAAACAAATAAAAATAAAATTTAATAGATTATTGTTGTTATTAAAATAATATATAAGTATTGATCTTGGTAAAATAACAACAATAACTAACATTAATCCTATATCTTATAGGGGTAACCTTATAAGTGTCATTCTCACACTCAGATTATTTTATATCTATAAGGAGTAAAGCTGTATACTCTGTTTTCCCTTGCAAATTGATTTTCAAATAATGTGCGAAAAGTATAAGAGTTGTCTTCGCAATTTTTATTATATTTATGATTATATTATAATAACACATAGTGAAGAAATTTGACGCTATATGTGACTATGTTATATCAACGGTATTTTGGCTTAAACGGTACATCGAACAACATGACAAAGCGTTGGTCCCACATATTTGTCGTGGGGGTGTACTTGTGGGGGTGTTGTAACTAAATAGGTGAAAACATTTCAATCTTTGCCTTTTGAAATTCCTATGATTTGCGCGAGTCAACTATTGGACAGTTGGACGAATTTCTTGTGATTCGGACATCATTTTTGCTTTGTCATCGGACAGCAATACAATGTGTGGGATCCACGTATCTGTAGTACTACATTTCAGTGTCTTCTAACTGGATGGATGGAAAGATCTGTGCCTTTTACAATTTCTATGATTTGAATGGAATCAACAAATCACTCATCTGATTATTATCTATAAGGAGTAAAGCTGTATACTTTACTCCTGTATATACAAATCACTCATCTGATTATTATCTATAAGGAGTAAAGCTGTATACTCTGTTTTCCGTTGCAAATTGATTTTCAAATAATGTGCGAAAAGTATAAGAGTTATCTTCGCAATTTTTATTATATTTATGATTATATTATAATAACACATAGTGAAGAAATTTGACGCTATATGTGACTATGTTATATCAACGGTATTTTGGCTTAAACGGTACATCGAACAACATGACAAAGCGTTGGTCCCACATATTTGTCGTGGGGGTGTACTTGTGGGGGTGTTGTAACTAAATAGGTGAAAACATTTCAATCTTTGCCTTTTGAAATTCCTATGATTTGCGCGAGTCAACTATTGGACAGTTGGACGAATTTCTTGTGATTCGGACATCATTTTTGCTTTGTCATCGGACAGCAATACAATGTGTGGGATCCACGTATCTGTAGTACTACATTTCAGTGTCTTCTAACTGGATGGACGGAAAGATCTGTGCCTTTTACAATTTCTATGATTTGAATGGAATCAACAAATCACTCATCTGATTATTATTTTTGTCTCACGAAAAAACAACCGCTACTGCTAACAACTTCCCGCAGTACCAAGCCGCCTGAGGCCCAACACAGCTACGCCCGCTCCTCCTCTATCATCCCCTATATCCTCCTCTATCTATATGTATATATATTTCTATATTTTAATACCAATAGATACACCAAAAGAATTGGATTTTCATGCTGATTTTAAATATATAAGTTTCATCAAGTTTAATCCTACTCATCAAAAGTTACGAACCTGAGAAAATTGTCTTATTTTCAAAAAAGGAGGAAACATCCCCTAAAAGTCATAAAATCTTAATGAAAATTATGCCATCAGATTCAGAGTATTAGAGAACCCTGCTGTAGAGGTTTCAAGCTCCTATCTGCAAAAATGTTGAATTTTGTATTTTTTTCGCCAGAAGAAAGATCACGGATACGTGTTTTTTTTTCGACCCAGTTGTCCTAGAATGTTGTGAAAGGGCTCATTCGTGCGGAAATGAAAAGTTCGAGTGGTCTTTTTAAGTGACCAAAAACTGGAGTGTGACTAGGCCCCCTCCAACGCTCATTTTTGCCAAAGTCACCGGGTCAAAATTTTGAGATATCCATTTTGTTCAGCATAGTCAAGAAATCTAATAACTATGTCTTTGCGGACGACGTAATCCCCCAAAGTCCCCGGGGAAGGGCTACAAGTTATGAGCTTTGCCCATTGTTTACATAAAGTATTGGTTATTGGGAAGTATACAGACATTTTCGGAGGGAGGGGGTATTTTTTGGTGGTGGTCGGGGGGAGAGGGTTAGGTAGGAGGATCTTTCTACGGAGGAATTTTTCATAAAGGAAGAGAATTTTCCATGAAAGAGGTGCCGGATTTCCCAGTATTATTTAAAAAACGATCAGAAATTAAATTAAAAGAAACAAAACAAGTTTTTCCAACTGAGTAAGGAGTAACATTTAAACTTAAAACGAACAGAAATTATAACGTATATGAGGGGGTTCGCCCCCTCGCTCTTTACGCTAAAGGTTTACGCTAAAGGTTACGTAATAATGGGGGGTCGGGGGAGAGGGTTAAGTGGGAGGATCTTTCCATGGGGGAAGAGAGTTTTCCGTGAAGGGGGCACCAGATTTCCCTGCACTATTTAAAAAACGATCAGAAATCAAATTAAAAAAAAAGTTTTTTCAACTGAAAATAAGGAGCAACATTTAAACTTAAAACGAACAGAAATTATTACGAATATGAGGAGGTTTACCCCGTCGTCAATACCTCGCTCTTTGCGCTAAAGTTTTTTTGTACTTTCAAAAGAGCTATTTATTCTAATTAAACGGGCTTTGTGATTCAGGGGTCATTCATAAAGAATTGGAACAAAATTCAAACTTTATTGTAAAGGGTGGGGTATTGACGAGGGGCAAACCCCCTCATATACGTAATAATTTCTGTTCGTTTTAAACTTTAATGTTGCTCCTTACTTTCAGTTGAAAAAACTGGTTTTATATATATATATATATATATATATATATATATATATATATATATATATATATATATATATATATATATATATATATATATATATATATATATATATATATATATATATGTAAAAGCCAAAAATTGTCGGAGACCTGTAATACAACTTTAGGTAATTTTTTGTTGAAAACACATTTTCTGCATTCTATGTATGAAAATTTTTTTCTGAAAATTTGGACATCCTAAAGCGATTAATACGTTGAAAGATCTGATAAAAATATTCCTACGATAGTAAAGTGATATCAGGGGAAGGTGACAGCAGGACAATGTTAAAAATTATCAAACAAGAAATCCACCAAACGTAAAAATGGTCAATAAAGAATTAACATAAATTAGAAAAATATGATTATCAAAAATTCCATGTCCAAAATGTTACTTGAATTATAAAGATGGCATTTAGAAGGATCTAATATAGAATGGGGCTAGTTCTAATGCCACCTAGAATATCACCGTTTCCTGAAGAAAAATGACAGATACACATAAAAGAATATAAATAGACTTAAAAGCAAGCCACATCTTAGTAACAGAAATATTTACAAACAAAGACATAACAACTAAATTACCAATAACCACCACAAAAAAAGATATAAAAAAGCACGTGCGACCGGTGGCTATTACATTTTTTTTAAACAAATAGCTAATCAAACTTACAAAAGAATTAAATAAATAAAAAATAAATAAATTGCGTAACCAAAATAAAACTGTAACCAATCTCTATTCCATAACTATGGAGTAGTCCAATCTCTACCCCATATCTCAATCCATAACTTTGTACTAATTGAACAACAATTTCTATGCTAGTGGCTTACTGTTGGGCATTGCAACGAGACGTCCCTAAAGCAAAATACAGAAGAGAAAAAAAAATCATAGATTTACATTGACATTGGGATTGCAATATAAATATATAAGTTCATTCTGTTGATAAAAATTTTTTCTTTTATATAATACAATCAAACTACAGAATTATTGAGTTTAGAACCCTCTGATTTTATTTCTATTATCTTATCCTTGTTCTAATTATAACTATACAAAGGTTTTGATGTTACAAACAAAAAGTTTTTTTTTGTTGGTCAGATTATATTCTGAGGAAAATAGCGGCAAAGGAGAAGTTTATTGCCATCAACAATGACAAAACTATTCTCAAGTGAAGGCCAAAGCTGAGGTTGCTGCTAGTAAAGGTGATAGCAGGACAGTTTGTCGCATTACAAAAGAAATCACAGGAGGTTTCAAAAAGCCTGCTACTGCGATTGAGAGTAAAGAAGAAACCGATAATAGATGGAAAAAGTATTTCCACGGAATATTAAACTTTGCATCTCCTACAGACCCTGCAACCCCCCACCCCTCAGATAATTGAAGCCTTTTCTGATTGGATATAAGTACAGAGCCAATTAGTTTGCATGTAGTAGAGATAGTACTACGTAAACTAAAGAATGGAAAAGCAGCTGGCATCGATCGTATTATTATTGTTATTATTATTATTATTGTTATTATTATTATTATTATTATTATTATTATTATTATTATTATTATTATTATTATTTATCGGAAAACCCGTCATATAAGAAAAGTAAAAGACGGAACAATAACCGAAGGTAAAAAAAATAAAAAGAGAAGAAATATCCACTGAGTGCAAAGCCAAACACTTAAAAAAAGACAACAAAAAATTCTTAACCTCTTTCAAACTGCATGATATAAGGTGATGACACAGACATACAAAAATACCAAGTTTTGAACAATACAGAGAAAAGAGATAGAGAAAAAAGGAAAACGAACAAACAACAACAACATAAAAAAAGAGGCAGAGACTACTGAAATAGTACAGAATACCATTCCTGGGCAGTCATATTCACTATTTTATTGTGTTTAGCTATCACTCTGGCTACTGCAATGTTCGGGTCAGCAAGAATACATCCTGAACTAATGAAATACGGTGATGGAATGCTAGTTGAGCCGTTACACCAAGTGTTAGTGTAGATGTAAGACACTGAGGATATTCCTACGGATTGGAAGAAAGGGGTTATAATGAAACTATTTAAGAAAGCCAGAGCTACTGATTGCAACAATTGGCGAGGTCTGATCACCCTACAGTCTGCAGGAAGAAAAGTCCTCTGGCGAGTACTTATGAATCGCATCCAGACAAAAGTTGACGCCATACTCAGAGATGAACAGCATGGCTTCCGACTAAGTTGGTCATGTGTTGACTTGACATTCAGTTTTAGAATACTTATTGAAAAATCAAATGAATGGCAGACTATAATCATGATGACTTTAATCGGTTTACTGAAGGCTTTTGACTCAATCCATAGAGATTCACTGGAGGGAAATACTGCGCTACTATGGCTTCCCTGATAAAATTACCAGAATTATAATGGCATTATGCAATGAACAAATGTGTGCTGTTTGGACTGATGATGGGGACTTGACTAAGGGGCTCAAAGTCAACTCAGGCGTTCGATAGGGGTTCATTATGTCCCCTGTGCTGTTAACAATTCTCATTGACTTCATCCTACGGGCGTGCAATTTCATAGGTGGCATCTAGTTGAATGAAAGCAGTACTTTATTTGATGCATAGTCTTCAGGCGATATAACAACGATTAGGTTTGGCAATAAGCACCCAAAAGACGAAAGCCATGTGCAATAATATGAATAAACTACCTGCTATGCCGCTGACAGTTAAAGCAAAAGAAATTGAAGAGGTAGAGATGTTCAGATATTTTGGGAGTCTAGTCAGCACCAATGGAAGTTCCGATGATAAAATTGCTACGTGTATTGTGTGCGCGGGAGGAGCCTTTAATAAGTTAAGAAACGTTTGGAGAAGTGCCACTTTCTGTTTGAAGTTGAAATTGAGGCTCCTACATTGTAATGTCCTGTCAGTTATGTACGGTTCTGGACGCTGACAAAATAGCTAGAGAAAAGAATCCAAAGTTCGGAAATAATTTTCTTAGATGGATTTTGAGAATCAACTGGACAGACAAAATTACCAACTCATTCATTAGAGAGAAGACTAAACAACCACTCGTTGTGGATAAAGTTATAAACAGTCGGTGGTGATATTGGGTACACATAGTTAGAATGGGCAGCAATTACCTGCCTTATTATGTTTGGTGTTGGACTTCTCCAGGAGTTCGACGGCGTGGACGACAGAAGGCTACACTTCAGAGATGCCTAGAAGAAGACAAAGATAGCGATGGACTTTGGGAGTTGACAGCCAACGGTGTCAGAGATTTTCATTATATTCATTATTCCTATAAGAATAAAACCACAAAACAATGTTTATATATAGTCTTACATATTTTGGTGGGGGAGCAAGATCCGATTCCCGAGAATATTCTCTTTAGCTTTGCTATTGTTGTAATCTGAAAAAGATGAAGAATTTGTCGGGGGTTCGGTACCATTGGTTTCCTGGAAACAACTGTGAAAAGGATAATCATTTAGGTTTGTAATTACATTAATAAAGAAGTAAAAGAAAGAATAGAAATTTAAAGTACCAAGGATAGTGAAAATAATATCTGATTGTTTTAACTGGTTATTTGGAAACTTTATGTATATCACAAAAAAGAAAAAAAAGAAGGAAGATCGGAAATTCGATTTTTAGTATTTTTCTTTTTGGTATTAGTGAACGCTAAATTAAAAAAGAAACAGCAACAAAGAAAGATGGGTACTAACTCAGCAAAAAATAAGCTAAAAACATATAGAACCAGTTTATGAAGGTGAATCAACAGCATTATTAATATTTGAATTTTTCACGGGTGAAAAGCGTTGTCATATTAAAATGATTAGTTTTGCTTACTTATTTTCACAATTCAACCTGGCTACTCCGGCGAAAATGTTTTACTGGACTAAAACCTATAATTTTGAAAGAACAAAAATAAAAATCTTGGAGAATCGCAGAGGGATTGAGGGGGGGGGGAATGAATGGTGTATTATAATGTCCTTGTGCCTCAAGTTTGTTTTTCGGGAGGGCAGAGGATCTGTGTTTATGTCACATCGTGTATTTACGAATGCTGGGTTCCATGGCCTTCTTTGGCTCATAATATATTGTTATTATTTTACATCTTCCGATTTTAATTGCAAAAAATAGTCTAATGTGGACTTTGCAGCTCAACTTAGGGAAAGTGACTGCTCATTTCATCTGACAGGTTGTTTCAATCTTTCTAAGGATTTGCTTTATCATCCAGCGCAATTAACGCAAGATTTTATAAATTATCTTAAGGCCAATTCTGAAGGCTCTTCAAAAATACAAGCATAAATTTAATTAAGTGCTTGAACCTGAATCTTAGCTACACGTAAATATAACTATAGAAGTAAATGGCCTTATTTTTGTTTTTAAATATCCCTGGATTGTCCTTGGCTTGCAAATGTGTAGGCTGAACCAATGTGTGATATATTATTGCAAGTTTTCGAGTGTTTTAGAGCCATTTGATGTATGTTCGCTTTTGGTCAAGTTAAATATGATGAGTAGAACCACGGGAGGATCCAAAAGTTTGGTCAGCGGGGGGGGGTCTAAGACTGAAGTATTTTTAACGGGTTTACTTAAGTATGTATCAATCTGTAAAAAAAGGATGGAAAAGTCAACAATAGTCATTACCATTAACCAAATACGCAAAATAAGGCATTGAATTTGCAATTTTTCTATATTCGTATTGTCAAAAAGTGAAAATTTTGATAAAGAACGAGTTAACTGTGATTTTAATAGTAATGGAACGTTAATAGTTAATTGATTCAAGAATCTGAGAAACCGACCCGGTATTTTTTATAATCGGTATCAGTATCGGAAATATTTTCTCAATTTATCAAAACCATTCCACCGTTTTCTAGTTTCTTGTTTCTGGTTTCTTCTAGTTAGTTTCTTCGAACAAAGATTAATAACATGTTCGATGTTTTTAAATATGTAAGTATTAGGATAGATAAAAAAGAGGAAACTCAAAATGTAACCAAATTTGAGTAGGAAAGAAAAAATCAGGAATATGTATTTTTTTTTCTGATAAAGGAATAAAAGATACTTCTTTTGTAGACAAAAGAAGAACTAAATAAAAACGTAGATTTTTCAAATAAACGTGAAGAGTAATTAAACTTAAAGCAATCCACAATTAATACTTGTTGGAGGACCATGATTTCTTCAGATGGCTCGCTTCTCCCCGAGCTGCAAGTGAGATTATCCAAACCGTCCTCTGTCATGGGCAGACTGAACCGTCACCTCTGGCGAAAACCGAACATCATTCGTACAACGAAACTACGGATCTTGAACGCCCTAGACGGCTGTGTAATTTTTTACGGAGCTGAGACATGGCAAGCATCAGCTGCAACCCTCAAGGAAATCGAAGTGTTTCAGTCGAAGAGCCAGAGGAGGATTGAGGGCCTACGATGGTCCGACTTCGTCAGCAATGAGAAGCTTCTGCAGCTCACAAAGCAGTCTCAGTTTTCGACTCAAGCATCCGAGAGAACCTTACGATGATTCGGGCACCTGCTTCAAATGTCATTGTATCTACCCACAAAGACTATCTACGACTTCGATCCTATCAAAGCCAGTTGGAAGCGACCTCGCGGCCGACCGAAGAAACGTTGGTCCGACAGCCTGTCCGAGTTCCTGACGATGGCAAAAATCAGACCGGGCGAAGTGCAAATACTCGTAATGGACCGAAGTGGATGGAGGAGGCAGACGTCACTCCCTACGCCGAGCAGTGCCCGGCAGGAGACATAAGTCAAGTCAAGTAAAGGTTATCACTCCCCTCAGCTCCTCCATTAAGTGTAGATGTAACATCTTGATAATCTAACACTATCAGTTTGGCTAAGAATCGGACTCTGACACCATCATGGGTTAGGACTGTAGCGGCGATCGGAATCGAATTAGGTTTCGACATCGTACTTTCTCTCGAATTTACAATTTTTTTGCAGTAAAGATACCTCTGGAGTTGCTCAGCACTCCAGCACCATCCTGAATAAAGTGCAGTTATTACAAGACTTCAACTCATGGAAAATCGTTCTTTTTTTTTTAACGATTTTTCGTCGATTTTTTAGTCGATTTTTCATTTGGTTATAATAATAGATAGCCTGAAGCTACTTGTAATTTGTATATGACCCAAACCATAACAAATTCCTCCATGGAAAGATCCTCCCATGTATCCCCCTCCTTGACCCTCCTTCACCAGAAAAAATCCTCCGTGAAAACGTCTGTATACTTCCCAATAACCAATACTATATGTAAATTAAATAAAAAAAAAAGTTTTTTTTACACGTAAGTAAGGAGCGACATTAAAACTTAAAACGAACAGAAATTACTCCGTATATGAAAGGGGTTGTCCCCTCTTCAGCGCCTCGCTCTTTACGCTAAAGTTTGACTCTATTTAAGTTTGAGTTGTTTTGTCACAACTACTTTTTAAAACAATAAAAAAAACTTTAGCGGAAAGAGCGAGGCGTTGCGGAGGGGACAACCCTTTTCATATACAGAGTAATTTCTCTTCGTTTTAAGTTTTAATGTCGCTCCTTACTTGCAGTTAAAAATATATTTTTTTTTTAAATTTAATTTCTGAACGTTTTTGAATTAATAAATGTTTTGATTTTGCCTCACCGCACATGAATAATAAAACGAAATTTGCATATTAATTTTTTTTTGGCTAAATTGCTTTCTCGTAGTTGATTATGTTAAAAGAAGGGCTGGGGGATGAGGCCTAGTTGCCCTCCAATTTTTGGCTACTTAAAAATGCAACTAGATTTTTTTTTTTTTTACAAACGTTTTTGTTAGAAATAAACATACGTATCTTACGAATTAACTTACGTAACAAAATCCTATATTTGTGTATTTCTATTACGTATATGAGGGGGTGTGCCGCCTTGTCAATACCTCACTCATTACACGAAAGCTTAAATTTTATCCCAAACCTTTAAGAATGGCCCCTGAATCACAAAGGTCGTAGAATAAATAGTTGAAATTACTAACAATACTTTAGCGTAAAGAGCAAGGTATTGTGGGGGTGACGAAATCCCTCATAAACGTAATATTTTATGTTCGTTTTAAGCTTTAATGCTACTCATTACTTCCAGGTGAAAAAAGTTTTTATTTAGTTTCTCATTGTTTTTTTCAATTACTACTACTACTACTACTACTAATAACTCACTGCAGCACCAAGCCGCCTGAGGCCAACTCAGCTACGCACGCTCCTCCTCCAACCTAATCTATACAAGGCTGAATAGATTACACCTTCCCATGAAGTTCCCATTTCCTTTAAATCTTGATTTATGACATCCTCCCAACCCATACAAGGACGACCAGCTATCCGTGTAGCCCCAGACGGTTGGCTAAAAAGGACAATCTTCGGCAATCTGTCATACTTCAGCCGCAGAACTTGGCCTACCCATCTCAACCTTTTTCTTTCATTATAGCCCTAGGAAACAGAATTGAACTACATTTTTCGTAAAATCTACTATTTGAAATATGGTCAGTCAGCCGGGTACCCAGAACAATCCGTTGGCAATTTCTCTGGAATTCATCTAGTAATTTTTCATTTTCTTTTCGGAGCGGTCATGCTTCACAGTCATACTTGACCACTGTCATCACTGTAGCTTCCAATATTCTAATCTTGGTTTGCAGACTTATCTTTCTATTCTTCCAAACTTTTTTTAACTGTTAAAAAACACACTGAGCCTTAGCTATTCTGCTTTTAACATCTTCACTGCTCCCACCGTCTTTACTAATAATACTACCAAGGTAAGTGAAGCTGCCAACCTGATGAATCTTTTCGTTACCCAACGTCACCTTTTCATCTTCACTTATTCCTAGCCTTAGTGACTTAGTCTTCTTCACATTAATTTTCAAGCATATTCTCGCAAAACCTCTAAAAATTTATTCATTTTGCTTACCCTTTCATCTAATATGCTTAAATCATCAGCACAATCTAAGTCCAGGAGCGTTTTTCCTCCCCATTTGATTCCGTGGTCTCCAATTGCCTTTCCTGTGCTCCCTTAGACGAAGTCCATCAAAATGATCCTTATAAATAGGGATAGAACACAACCCTGCTTAACTCATGATTTAATACAAAACCAATTGCTAACCTCATTTCCTACCTTAACCGCAGTAGTATTATACTCTTACATAGCACAAATCACTTTAATTTTTTTTAATTAATGCTAGAAAATTCCGCGCCCCCTTCATGGAAATTCTCTTCCCTCATGATAAATTCCTCCATGGAAAGATCCTCCCACGTAACCCCTTTCCCCCTACCCACTCCGACCCCAACGCGAAAAAGTCCCCCTGAAAACGTCTGTACACTTCATAATAACCATTACTATATGTAAACAATGGTCAAATTTTGTAACTTGCAGCCCCTCCCCCGAGGACTGAGGGGGATTAAGTCGTCCCCAAAGTAATAGTTATTAGATTTTCGACTAAGCTGAACAGAATGGCTCTCTCAAAATTTTGATCCGGTGACTTTGGGGAATAATGTGCGTGGGAGGGGGCCTAGGTGCCATCCAATTTTTTCGGTCAATTAAAAAGGGCACTGGAACTTTTAATTTCCATTAGAATGATCCCTACATTCTAGGACCACTGGGTCGATACGATCACCCCTGGAAAAAAAAACAAATAAACACGCATCCGTGATCTAGCCCCTGGCAAAAAAAAAATACAAAATTCCACCTTTTTGGAGATAGGATCTTGAAACTTTAACACTAGGGTTCTTTCATACGCTGAATTTGATGGTGTGATTTTCCTTAAGGTTTTTTTGATGATGTGACTTTTAGGGGGTGTTTTCCCCTATTTTAAAAAATAATGCAAATTTTCTCAGGCTCGTAACTTTTGATGGGTTAGACTAAACTTGATGAAACTTATATATTTAAAATCAACATTAAAATGTGATTCTATTGATGTAACTATTGGTATCAAAATTCCGTTTTTTAGAGTTTTGTTAACTATTCAGCCGGGCCGCTCCTTACTACAGTTCGTTACCACGAACTGTTTGACAATAGGCAAAGTTCATAACTTGCAGCCCCTCCCCCGGGGACTATGGGGGATTAGGTCATCCTCAAATAAATAGTTCTTAAATTTTTCGACTGTGCTGCACAAAATAGCTCTCTCAAAATTCTGATCGGGTGACTTTGGGAAAATAGTGAGAGTGTTAGGGGGCCTAGTTGCTCTCCAATATTTTTGGTCAGTTAAAAAGTGCACAGAAATTTTAATTTCCGTTTGAATGAGCCCTTTTGCGATATAGGATCACTGGGTCAATTGCAAAAATTAGACATTTTTCCTGGTAGGAGCTTGAAACCTCTATAGTAGGGTTTTCTGATATGCTGAATCTGATGTGTAATTTTCACTAAGATTCTATGACTTTTAGTGGCCGTTTCCCTGTTTTTTTTTCGAAAATAAATCAAATTTTCTCAGGATCGTAACTTTTGATTGGAAAGATTAAACTTGATGAAACTTATTTATTTGAAATCAGCATAAAAATCCAATTCTTTTGATGCATCTATTGGTTTCAGCGTTTTTTAGAGTTTCGGTTACTATTGAGCCTTGCCACTCCTTACTTACAGTTCGTTACCATGGACTGTTTGAAACACAACAAGATTAAAAAGAACTCGATCGGATCCTTTGTTTGAGATGTTAAGGAAATAAAAGAGCGAAATGTTGTCATCCCAACGTAAAGTCTCTGACTTTCTGTGTTTTGAGTCATCTATTTTGTCCTCAAAGCTCTGGCCTCTAAAAGCAAAAATAAATATAAGCTTTTGTCATGAGGTGATTCATGTGTTGTGAGCAAAACGGTGATTGGTGCGTTTATTTCGTAACTTTCTTTTGTGTTTATTTTAAGGCCTTAATCAATTTGGCGATTGAAGCCACTTGTTTTTTACTTTGAATGAGACCGAAAATTATTTAAAAAAAAACATCAACTTAAGTCTTGCCAATTGTTCACTATGACTTACAGTTTTGAAACTCCCAAAGTGCTATTACCATACTTGTAAACAAAACAGTTACTATAAATCATTTCAACTGTGTCCGTCCTTTTTTTTCTTTAACTCTTTTTGACTTGAAAAAGAAGAAAAGTGTTCATTTGGCAACAACTTCATGGAAGAAATTTAAAGGTATTATATTAATATTAGAGAGGTTTTGTGAATATCATCAGTAATCTTTATCACTACCAACTAAAAGAAAAAAGAAAAAAGAAACAAAAACGTGAGATAGCAGTGTTTAAGATGGGCCTTGGTTTTCCAAAGATTTGACGTTTATTCTCCTAATAAGGACTTCAGAATGAAACTTAGACCGAGAAGAATGTCCACTCAAGAAGTACTGGTGGGGTACGTGATAAGTTTAATCTCTAAACTTGACCTGGATATTTTGTAGTAAGATGGAGAGGGGGTGGTCCTTCTCAAATCTAAACTAAGATGAATAGTTTCTTTTGTTGATGGTAGTTCTGTTTATTTTCCTAGTCTAGAGGCTAACTTGCCTCTGCTACAGTAAAAGTTGGGGTTCAAATTTCACAAGATGTCTGTTTATTGCTGTACAGGCTTGTAGCGAATGACCGCTTTTTGTATTCTCTTTTTAATCCCAAAAAGCAAAGAAAGAAAGAAAAAGAAAGAGAGGAAACACATATGGATGACATCGCTTATAACCAATGTGCTATTTACGAATTTTGGTAATAGATCATTTTGACTTTTCGTCCATTTGATACCGTAGTTTTCAATTTCTCCACAGGAAAGGAGGACAAAAGACAAACAAGTACCCAAGTTTCCCTGGCATTAATCCCCCCAGCCAATATCAGAAAAGACGACAGTAAAAAGATGCTAAACTGGTTTGACTCCTTATTTTCTTAGCTTAGACGATTGTTGCCCCTTCCCCCAGCTCTCCCCAAGTATCAAACTACATAATGAGTCCGTTCCTGACTTGCAGATGCCCCGAATGACTATTCCTAACTTTCTTTTGGACGTCTACTAATATCTGCTCTATCATGCTGGAACGTTTTAGAGTTAGTTTCCGAGTTGGTGACTGTTGCAGTAGTATGGAATCTGCTGAAAACAGACAGAAAAAATAACACGGAGAAAAAAAGATAAATAGCTTGGCAAAGTGTTGCCAGACAGAGATGAATAGCTGCGCTACCACTGGGTGACATAAGATGGCCAGACTAGAAATACAAAAATGAAATATCTTTGAAGAAACTAATATGAATGTATTGCACATGACCATCGTATTGCATTGTGTGTGAGGTGGCGATAAAAAATAACTGCATTAGAATTTTGAACCCCAAAAGTTACATAAACCAATTCCAACAAGTTTATTGGACGCAGGGTTTTTGGCATCAACACTTCAGCGAAGGAGAGTTGGTTAGTGTCAATTAGATTCTGTAACTATCTCCCTTCCAAGAGCTTTTAACTCTCAAATTGATTTGAGGCTCCCCAAACGATCGAAAACTACTCGAGGGTTTCCCACTCTACTAACTGGTACATTTAGCGTCACTTATTCTGCCACACATTTTGCCCCGAGTTGGCAAACTTTCGCCATGACATGCCTCATTGAGTCATAATAGAATGTGACAGATATTGCACACGATCTTTGGATGTTCGCAATCACCCTGGAGTTACAGGTGATTCAATACCATAATAAATAACTTTGCCTCACTCGTTACGACTTTACTGTTATTGTTACTAAAAAATATTTTAACAACCTAATAAAGAATACTTTTTTTCTAAATGTAATTCAAGTTTTTGCTATTGGTTAGCATATACTTATGGGAATTATTGCATTATGAATCAATATTTTCTTAGTCTGACTGAAAAATATTTGCTTAAGGACTCGGCAATTTTTAAGGATTCTCATGACTCGTAATTCATTTGTAGTATAACTGTTCTGATCACAAAATGTCTCTGGTTTATGTCAATAAACTAAATAAGAGACACCTGTGTTCACAGCACTACTATAACGACTTGAAAAGGCAAATTCCACGACTAAATGTCTTTCTTGGTAGGCTATTATATCTTTAAGCTAACTAAAATCAGTAAGGATTCGTAAAATCAATTATTTCGAAAGGTCAATGTTTATATGAGTTTGTTTTGGCTCAACCAAAAAAAAAATAGTTTCATAATCTTGCAGGAGAGTGGCATATATGTTTAATTATTTTGGAGAAAAACATTATTTGCTACTGTTAACGAAAAAAAAAGAACAATTTTAGTGGGTAGCTGATTTTAGTTGTGACTTCATTCTTATTAATAGGTACAAACCTTGATTTTAATTTGCGGGCCTCTTGGATTGCAAAAAGCCTACTTCGCTTTTTATCACTTTCCTTAACTCTGGCCTTAGCTCTGGCTCTGGCCTTTGGTTCTTCCACGATTTTTTTCCTCTCTTCCTCGCTTTGAACTTCTTTCTTCTTTCTGACCTTCTTTCAACTAGTTAAAGAAAGTCCTTAAATCCTTTACACGGCCTAAGAGATCTGGCATAGTACACTAAAAACTTAAAAAAGTGCATTTTTTCTTTTTTAAAGCTCTTATCTGTCTTTTGATGAAATTTTTGACCTGTTAAACCCTTCTGAGATATGCTCTCTGAGGAAGATACAATGAAGATACAATGACAAATCAGATTATCTGTTTTCTGATCCTAACTATTGAATCCATGTCTAGGTGCAACGCCGTTAAAAGAATAGAATGAATATGATTACTCTACTTTGACGATATAAAAGTAAGGTTAGACTAAGGCTGGTTTTTGTGGGTGTGGAAATTTTGGAGTTGATTGGTATTAAGAGGGTTAGGCAGAAAGTTGTTCTATGCACCTTAAACTCTCCTCAGTACAATGTTTTTGATGAATTTGTTTCGGAAGTGCAGGGGTTCTCGTGGTCATTTAATCAAAATTTGAGCCTACAAAGACCCGTTTTCTTTATTTTGTTAAAATATAAATAAGAGGTTCCGTGTCATTAACCAGGGTCCGAAATTCAGTACAATAGGCTGTCATGGTTGCGGCAATAACTGCAATCGAGTAAAGAAGGAACTACAGCCCCACAGCAACCAAAAGCTAAAAAATGTGCCTAGAAAAAACTGTCTGGTGAGAAAGATTTGTCCTTTCAGTTGGTACTGTAGCTTAGAGTATAAGCCTACCTCGTGCATTATAAACTTTTTCAGTTTGTGTGGCCAAACTATTTAGGATTGATAAGGCAGTATAGTCATAACTTTAGTCAATGACCTGCGATAAAGAAAGATCGCTAGAAAATAGTTACCAGGCTTCAACGAGCTAAAGAAGGTTTGAATATGGAAGCTAGGGCAGAAAAAAGCGCTGAAAACGAATATCTGGTGGTGTATTAAAAATTTCTTACACCAATGGCAAAAATGGTGTATCTACAAAAATAAGAAAAAACAAAGATTGGGTATATTTTTATTCTGAGGAGCTTTTTTGAATATTTTATCTGGTAGAACCAGCTTTTTTCCCAAAGTCACCGGATCAAAATTGTGAGACAGTCATTTTGTTCAGCATAGTCGAAAAACCTAATAACTATATCTTTGGGGGTGATTTACTCCCCCGCAGTCCCCAGGGGAGGGGCTGCAAGTTGAAAACTTTAACCATTGTTAACATATAGTAATGATTATTGGGAAGTGTATAGACGTTTTCAGGAGGATTGTTTCTTGTTGGGAGGGGGTCGAGGGAAGGGGGTTATGTGGGATAATCTTTCTATTGAAAATTCATTATGGGGGAAGAGGATTTACATGAAGAGGGCACAGGATTGTCTAGCATTATTTAAAACGGTGAAAAAATATATACGAAAAAGTTTTCCAACTGAAAGTGAGGGGCAGCAATAAAACTTAAATTGAACAGATATTATGGCGTATATGAGGGGGCTTATCTCCTCCTAAATACCTCGCTCTTTATGCTAAAGTATTTTTAATAATTTCAACTATTTATTCTACGACCTTTGTGATACAGGAGTCATTCTTAAAGAATTGGGATAAAATTTAATCTTTAGTGTAAAGAGCAAGTAATTGACGAGGAGGCAACCCCCTCATATACGTTATAAAAATATACGAATATACAAGTTCGTTACATAAGTTATTTCGTAAGTTACGTATATTTATTACAAATAAAAACGTTCGTAAAAATTGAAAGTTCTATAGGCAACCAAAAAATTGGAGGACAACTAGTCCTCCTCCCCCACCCCTTTTTTCTCAAAATTGTCCGATCAAAACTATGGGAAAGTCATTTAGCCAAAGAAAAATTAACAAGAAAATTTCGTTTTAATTATTCATGTGCGGAAAGCCAAAATCGAAACATGCATTAATTCAAAAACGTTCAGAAATTAAATTAAAAAAAAGGTTTTTCAATTGAAAGTAAAAAAGCGACATTAAAACTTAAAACGAACAGAAATTACTCCGTATATGAAAGGAGCTGTTCCCTCCACAATGCCCTGCTCTTTACACTATAATTTTTTTATTGTTTTAAAAAGTAGAGTTTTGAGAAAGTGTATAACTTTAGCGTAAAGAGCGGCGCGTCGAGGAGGGAACAGTCCCTTTCATATACGGAGTAATTTTTGTTAGTTTTAAGTTTTAATGTCTTCCCTTACTTTCAGTTGAAAAAGCTTTCAGCCCCTTACTTTTAGTTGAAAATATATGATTTGGGCTATATATTTGCACATTGGGGGGGGGGGGGGGGTAAAGTACTTGGACAGTTTGAAGTTAGAAAACAATTTTTACTATATTACATGTAAATATTTGTACCTAACACATTAGGCATACAGACCCACTATACTTTACCCCTCCCCCATACCCCTAATGTGTAAATACATAGCCCAAATTTGTTTCTAAAGTATTATATTTTTATCTTACTTTAGTATATTTCATTAGAATTGAGCATCAGAGAAACATATTCGAAGAACATTAGGTAGAGCGTATATCATACAAGTACCGTCTTTAGTCACAACTTAAAATGTCGAGGTTTTTTACATAATCAGAGTGCCTGCCTCCCCAGTTCTTGCACCCAGTGATGGGTTGCATCTCATCAGTGTATTTAATTTCGCAGTGACGATTATTAGTTATTTATACATTAACACAGCTTGATGTTCTAAACTTGTCTATTTAGTATCTTCAACTGAGCATAAAACAAATCCACTTCTTAAGTCTTAGCTCATTAAATAATAGAAGTATTCATATAGAGGAAGCTTATGTGCATCCAAGTGCTTCTAAAGAAGTCTTGCGCATTTCAAAAGTTGTAAAACCGACAATTTTATTATCCTAAGAAGTGTAAAAGTTTCTTCCTCAATATTCTAAAATTTTCAACTTCGCCAATTTATTGCACGGGTTTTTACCTCATGACATTACAACCGAGTGGATTGGTGCGCTAGATTTAGGATCCTTTGTCTGATAGGATAAGGGTTGAAATCCTAGTATACCCAATCATTTGGTTTGGAACGGGGGTCAGTGGCGTGACTGTAAGCTCAGCCAGCTCTAAGTGGGTACTTGGGGAAATCTGAGAAGGTAAACAGGAAGGGTGTGCGGAACCACAGAATGGTTGGCCCCCAACCCCCACTACACTTCCTGGCTGAAGGGCCAAGAAACGGAGATCAGCACCGCCTGTAAGGATTGTAAAGTCCAATGCCGTATTCTTTACCTTATATTTTATATATCGTTTTTAACCACAAAAATGGCGCATGCACTAAAGTTTATTTAAGCAAGTTTTAGAATCATACAAAACCCATAAACATGGTTATGTCAGCAGTCATTTCTTATCCTTATTGACTGGATAGTTTCTGTATTTAGCATCGTCATGTTAGATTGTGGCATGATTTTGTTTGCCTTTTCTGATTCTTTATACTGATATTAACTGACCGATAAGTTTGAATTCCTTTTTTTTTAGTTTCTATTGGTTTTACATATTTGTTTTTAGCTAAGTAAAAGCATTAAGTACCCAAGGAAATGACTAAGTTTGAAGATTATGTAAATACGAGAAAGAGATAATTTGTAATGGTCTGGTTTCCTGGTCAAATTACGTAGATTTAAATTACAGTACAATGGGACCAAGCTTCACTCAGTTAAGCTAATTTTAGACGTGAAAATGGTGTCCAGAATATCCCCCCCATCCCTCAGGAATGTAATCCCCTGACTCACACAAGAAGAAATCTCTTCTGCTGAATTTTAAATGTGTGTGGGGTGAATTTTCCACGGGGGAAGGGGGTTTTCGGGGGAATTTTCCTCGTGGAGTAATTTCCCGCTAGGGGTAAATTTCGGGGGTAATACGCCTAGCACCCTTTCTGACGTATAAATGCTGAAGGTATAAATTTAATAGGGTTAGGAAAATACACCACAAATTAAACCAATGGCATCGATGCAAAGTTTTTTGCACGGAAGCATAGGATATTAATGTCTCTTTTTTTCTTTGCTTCGGCCCTCTGGTTTTCGCCCTACTAAAAAACTTGATGACTACGTCTTTTGGTTCCTATTTGATGTTTTCTCTCCCCTTTGGTTTCTTTTTTCTCTATTGGTTTGAATTTAGTAAATTAGACACCTTATTTTTTTTTTTAGACCATTTAGTTTATGCAGATCATCGCACTGGCCATGTATATTTTAAAGGTTTTCGCCTGACTTCCTTTTGTACCAAGGACAATAAAAATGAACTCTGGTTTTTTGAATTGCTTAATTAGAAGCTTATACAACCATACGCACATATCTTGAAAATTTCGGAAACACCACAAAGTCAATTTTTAAAGAAAAAGATTTCCAAATGTAGTTCTGCTGTTTCTGGCTGTGGCAGACAAAACATTAAAAAAAAGACGAGAACCACAGCTGAGAATAATAATTATAAAAAAAAACTTATGGCACCGAACAGCTTAAGAACACACATCTTTCTTTAGAAAATTAAATCTTTGGGAATCAACAGATTGCTAATGTTTCAACTTTCACAGACAAAAGTTTTGTGACATGTAGGCTAGTTCATCAAACTACAGAGAAAGAATTTACGCACACAAGAAAAATATTTTGAGTCAAAACTTTTTGATGTTTTGCTGGCTTAATACATTATCCGAAAGAAGTAAGAACTTTTAGAAAGACGGAGGGATTATGTCTTTCCAGAAATTAAATTCTCTTGTTACTCTAGATTTGTCGCTCAGCATCAGTTACCCCATGGTTGTATTCAAATTTTTAAGGCTATAATGAGAGAAAAGTTGAGATGGCTAAGATACGTTTCGCGGATTAATGATGACATTTTGTCAAAGATCGTCCTACTCAGCCATCCGTCTAGACCAAACGAAAAGCAGGCCGTCCCCAAATGTGTTGAGAAGAGGTCGCAATGAAGGATTTAAAGGAAAGTGGAACTTCTTGGTAGGGGGTGAAGCGGGAAGCTTTGAAAAGACTGTGACGAAGGAAGAACAAGTGTAGCTGTATTGACCTCAGGTGGCTTGGTGCTGTATAGTCCAGGACTTTTAGCTCAAAAAAGGGTCGAACCCGGACAAAATTGCAATATAAACGAAAATGGTACCAAAATGATCAGAAAAAAATTCTGTACAACATACTAAAAGTCCCCATAAATCCGAGTGGGGCGAGTACCCGAAAAACAGGGGAAAAGGGGGAAATGCGGGGGAAAATGGGAAAAATGCCGAACATGCCCAGAAAATAGTTTAAAGTGAGTTTTCTGGGTTTTCACATACGCTGATTACGAAATTGACATCTAAAATTCAGTATAGAAAAAGAGTACTACGGAAAACGGGGGAAATGGGGAAAGAGGGGAGAAAAGAGAAGAATACAGGGTAGGGGTAGAAAGCGGTTTGGAAGATATTTTCTGGGGTATTCCTATCTGGTGATTATGAAATTGAGATATAAAATGATGTACAAAAATCGATTAACATAAAACGGGGAAATGGGGGGGGGGGAGGGAGGGGAAAAAGCAAAATATACAGGGTAGGGGTAGAAAGCATGTGGAAATGTGTTTTCTAGGGTTTTTCTATCTGCTGATTATAAAATTGACATCTAAAACAAAGTTCGAGAACAAATACAGGAGATCTATAGAGGCTTGGCTACCCCATAGGTTCGGAAAAGGCAAAAAAAAAATTCGAGAAAGAAATACGGAAAAATACTGAAATTACATTATTCCGTATTCCTCGCCGTTATCGACAAGCGCGTGGGTTCGTCAACATAATAGCTTAAAAACAGATGGAGGGCTGACAAGAGGAAAAGGGATGACTGAGCTTCAGAGAAACATATGGACAATGTCTATGCCAGTACTCGCTTCAGTGAATGATCTAATGCAGAAACTGACGGGTCTAGAGTACAGTTCTAGTGAACAGCACGTTACTGCAACCGCAGCACGAATACAGAGAGATACTAAGGATCTACTGACGTTTCTTGAATTCCTTCTAGAGAACTCTCCTTTCACTAGTTCCACAGAGCTTAGAAGTATAGGTTCCGGGCTGATTGCCCATAAAGGCCTCAATGCAGAGGATGCTAAAGCTGTAGGTGAGCTGATCCTCCAGCGCATGGATGGCCAATCCGTCGAAAGTTTTTCATTCAGGAAGAAAGACAAAGTCGTTACACTGGCATCCGATGGAAACATTAGGATAGATGGCGAGATTTTGCATATCGATCCTGCACTGCTTTTTCAACGTCTTTCGACTGCTGCCCATACATCTGAAAATGACATGGCAGAAACTCTACGTTACGAACTGTGCAGTTATCCGCCCGCTTAGTTTGAGAATCCTGGCATAATGCGTCAGCCAGACAAACCTGCACTAGCGAAAGCAATATGGAAAGAAGCGAACACGGACTCGATTCACCACCTGCCAGTGTCAGATCGTGTCACTGTAGTTGACGGAGGTTGGCTGCTTCAGCAAGTACCTTGGAAGATTGGTGATACTTATGATTCAATCTGTGACAGCTATGTTAGTTTCGTTACTCGACGCTGTACCTCCCCTACTGTTGTCTTCGATGGATACAGCGCTGGTCCAACCACGAAAGATGCTACGCACAACCGACGGTGTAAGGGAAGCCAGCATCAAGTGATCGATTTCAGTTTAGGGATGAAGCTCCAGAAAAAGAAGGAAGAGTTTTTGAGTAACTCTCAGAACAAACAGCGAATTATAAGCTACATCGGGGAAAAACTCAGAGCCAAAGGATTTGAAGTCGTCCATGCGAAGGACGATGCTGACTATCTAATCGTGAAGACTGCTGTAACGAAAGCAGAAAACTCTGAAACAATAGTTCTTGGCAACGACACTGACCTTCTGATTCTACTCTTGTATCACCTCCCGCCTAATGCAAAAACACTTTACTTCGAATCGTCAACGAACGCAAAAGAAGCGATAACACGGTTCTGGTGCCTCAACGAAGTGCAAAAAAAATGGGAGAAGTATCCAGGCTGCTTCTGGTAGGGCACGCACTCTTGGGATGTGACACGACCTCACGAGTTTTCGGACTTGGAAAGCAAGCTGTGCTACCTCTTTTGAAGAAGAGCGAAGTGTTCAGAAAAAAATGCAAAGTGTTTCTGGATGAATCATCGTCCAAAGATGAAATTGTGAAAGCGGGTGAATATCTTCTCCTCAGCTTGTATAAAGCACGACCAAACGAAGATCTCACTAAGGTGCGACATCGAATTTTCTTGGGAAAAGTTTCTTCGTCTAATACTACGGCGTTTGTTAAGCCTGAAAGGCTTCCGCCAACCGAAGCTGCAGCTTCATTCCACTCCCAGCGAGTGCGCCTCCAGGTATCCCGTTGGAAAGGGGAACCAGCTGACCTCGACCCGGCTGACTGGGGTTGGGTCCTCAGAGACCATAAATACTCACCTGTGATGACCCATTTGTTGCCCGCACCTCAGACTCTTTTGAGTGTCGTGAGATGCAACTGTAAGACAGGCTGCGAGAACTCGCGATGCAGCTGCAAGAAAAATGGATTAGCGTGTACGTTCGCGTGCGGAGAATGTCAGGGTATCAACTGTTTGAACAGGGACAACGAGATTGTCGAAGACGAGGAGCTCGACTAGTGATATCAATGCTGTGTTTTTCAAGTCAACTATACTGCCTTCGAAAGTGCAAATTTTACATATAGCCATTTTATATATAACTGCCAAGCGGTTGTTTTCTTTATGGTTAGTAATTCAAATGGTTGTAAGAAATGTCTGTGATTCAAGAAAGTACAAGTTTGATACTTAAGCGAGTTATTTTGTCCATAGGCCTACTTATTAGCCATTAGCAGCTGGCTCAGGAGTCAGGCCTCCCTTCCCCTTTTCCGTTGTTTCCTCCAGTTTTGTTCGGTTTTCATGGTTCTCGTTTTCTTTCCTTCATTTTAGGGGTCAGTTTCGTGATCAGCAGATAGAAAAACCCCAGAAAACACATTTTCACATGCTTTCTACCCCTAACCTGTATATTTCCCTTTTCCCCTCCCCCCCCCATTTCCCCGTTTTATGTTAATCGATTTTTTTATATCATTTTATTTCTCAATTTCGTAATCACCAGATAGGAATACCCCAGAAAATATCTTTCAAACCGCTTTCTACCCCTACCCTGTATTCTTCTCTTTTCTCCCCTCTTTCCCCTGTTCCCCCGTTTTCCGTAGTACTCTTTTTCTATACTGAATTTTAGATGTCAATTTCGTAATCAGCGTATGTGAAAACCCCAGAAAACTCACTTTAAACTATTTTCTGGGCATGTTCGGCATTTTTCCCATTTTCCCCCGCATTTCCCCCTTTTCCCCTGTTTTTTGGGTACTCGCCCCACTCGGATTTATGGGGACTTTTAGTATGTTGTACATAATTTTTTTCTGATCATTTTGGTACCATTTTCGTTTATATTGCAATTTTGTCCGGGTCAAACCCTAAAAGTCCTGGACTAGTAGTCAGTTATTAATAGTAGTAGTATTAGTTACCTCAGTTTTAAAGAGGCGGGCTATTTCTCTCGCCAGAAATAATGAATAAAGTGACTGTCTTATGAAGATGTGTTATACGTTATAAAGTAAACTAATGGAATTAGAAGATTATTTTTACCACGAAATTATAGGATAGTAATGGTGTTTTCATCTGACAAACTCCCATCATTTTCAAGAAAGTATTCCAGTTGCTAAAGCACTTTATGTTATCGTAAAATACAAGATAAGCTGATTAAATCTGCATATATTTTATAGGACTACTGAAGATGATTTGGACGAACTAGTCTTGCGTTTAGCTGTAATTTTCTCGGTTAGACTACCAATCTTTAACCCATTAATTTTTTCTCAAGTATTAAATATAGGGTTGTGAAATTTATCACACCACCATAAAGACTTTATACTCTCTCATGTTGAATCAATGTCTTATTCAAGCAAGCTGAAAATTAAGATGAGAAAGGTTGATATTAGAAAAACCAGACAAGGAGTTAAGAACAGAAATTTCAATTTAATGTTAGTCTGCAGGCCTGCTTTGTTGAGAATGCCTTATTTCAGTTCATTCCTCACTTTCTAAGTTTTCTTACAGAATGATTTTACTTTTTTCCTGGTTTTATCCAATTTGAAAGAGAAAGATCTTTCTTCTGTTCGTATATAGTATTTCTGCTTCTGTAAATTAGTACATCTTCTCCCGCCTTGGTACCGTGATAAGTATTTCCGTCTTACGTTAATTTATATATTACATAAATTTGGAATAAAGAATGTTTTTCGAAAAGTTGCTCTGGCGAGCAAAAGACGGTAAGATATTAATGTAAGTGAATTGCCACCTTTTCATAATCTTGATTCTGTGCTTTTTTCGTTTTTTTCTTTCTCTCTCTATTTTGTACTCCCTGTTTTATATTTTGTTATTAGTTAGTTATATTATTATTATCATAATTTTGGGGAAGCTTTTCTTGTTTGGTTATGGAATTGTTCTTTCACTGTCCATCAAAGTTTAGGAATGGCAAGAATTTGTTTCTTTTGCGAGCTCTAATTATTCCTGAACTTGGTTAGACAGGGAAGGAATAATTTCTCAAGAGGATTCGATACCTTAAAATCATTTTGCGAGCCTCAGCTTTGGCTGACCGTCTCAAAAACAAAGGACCCATTAGCGAATTTGTCCCTGGTAGCATCGAGAGCTACCGAGAATAAGCGGTTTGATTATGAAATTTGATTGAAAAGGCAGTTGAATTTGACATCCTCTCTGTCGGCAAGGTTTTCAGTCCAAACGGGTAGCACCACAAGGAACTCTGAAATCTGACATGTTGCTTAAATGATATTTTCTTTGAGCCAATTTTAGGGTTTTCCCAGTAGGTATGCTAAAACATTTTTACGGACTGCTCTTTTCTGAACTTTAAAAGAAAAATTTTCCCGTTAATCGAAAAAACAAAATTCACACTCTCCAGTAATGTAAGTCGTAGAAATTGAGTATCTCTATCTCCAGCGCAAAATGGGAGAACCTAAATGTTTTTGTAAGATATCTGGGAAAGTAGATATCGGCTTTTAGTTTTCTGTCGTTAATTCGGATCACTTATCCAAGCTGTACAAGGTATGGCAAGACCGCCCAATCAATAAATAGTTTGGCCACATAAACTAACATTAGTTTATAATGGACACGGTAGGATGAACCTTTACGTTGGCGAAGCCCCTAATAAAACAAGAAAAGTAAGGAATAGTGTGATTGCCTTTGGATATACATCGCTAAGTAAATCAATGGAATTCAAGCAAATTTTTAACGCGACAGTATAGAAAAGTAATATCTCTTTTATTCTTCTAGAAACTGCCGTCATTTTCAAAGATATTCCAGTTGCTATACTAGTTTATGTTATCATAAAATACAAGATAAGCGGATAAAATCTGCATAAACTTTATAGGACTACTGAAGGCAATTTGGATGGACAAGTCTTGTGTTAAACAGTAATTTTCACGGTTAAACTACCAATCTTTACCATTTTTTTCAACTAGTAAATATAGAGTAGTAAAATTTAACACAACACCATCAAGACTTTACACCCTCTCATATTGAACCAATGTCTTTGAGCAAGTTGAAATTAAGATGAAAAATGTTGGTATAAGATAAACCAAACAAGGGGTTAAAACAAGACCAACGATAGTGAATCTATAAATTAAATGATATTATCAAGATAAATACCTGAAAGAATGCCTATTCCAGATTTATCGAGTATCAAATAGTCTGGTACATAAAGGAGACTAGACATAAAGAAAGATTAGGATAGTAATTTACAGCAAATCATTGAAAGGTGCATAACTTCTTTTGAAAAGTATTTTGTTAATTCTGATGAAATCTTTCATGTCAGGTGTTTCAGATGACTTTAAGACCTGTCACTCTTTTTTTGTTGTTGTAAAAAAGACTAGTTGTTGCAAAGCTGATAGAAGAGGAACTATTTACGAGGTATGCTAAGTCTAGAAAAAAAACAAGTCATTCAGATTAAAGACAAAAAAGGATTTGGTTAATTAACTGTGATGGATCATTGAATTGTCAAGGAATTAAGTCATATAAAATGTTGGTGCATAAGAAAAGAACAAAATAAAATAGGCTACTGTTTACCAGGGCTGCCACTCCTTGGGATTTAGGGCAAAAGGCCCAAATTCTGGCATATTTATTATGTCAGCATTGTACTTAAACACTTGGGATTTTCACCAAAAGATTTGAATTTTGAGCCCTAAGCTTAAGATCTTGGAAAAAGTATGTATGTCACCGTGAATATCCGAAATCGGTGAATGTCGGAAAGACCTGTTTTTTTTTTCTGTTTGGATTTAGTCATTGTTGCCAGTCAACTTTTTCAGTTTAATGCAAGGTTTGAGGATGACAGCTTAGGTTAGGTTAGGTTTTTAACCCATTTCTGATATTTATAACCAAATGTAATCTAACCTAACTTCAACTTTTACCAGCATAGCTTGCATAAGACTGAAAAAGCTGACTCGGGAAGCTAATTGAATCCAAGCAGAGAAAAAGGAATTTTGGACATTAACCCGTGAAGTCGACATTAACTAGATTTCGGACATTCACGGTAAAATAAACGTTTAATAAAGATTAAAATCAAAAAGTATTCTTTTTAATTTGATTGATTGTGTTTGGCTGTAGGACTGTTTGTCATTGGATGGGTGAGTAGGATCAAGTCCTCGTTCAAGTACTTATCTGTCGTAATTAATGAAGTAGAAAACAATTTTTATGGCACTTGGTATTAACCAAGTGACATATAGCAATCGCAAATTCTGTCGGTCTGTCTGTCGGTCCCGGTTTTGTTACTTTAGGTACTTCCAGGTAAGCTAGGACGATGAAATTTGGCAGCCGTATCTGGGACCGGACCAGATTAAATTAGAAATAGTCGTTTTCCCGATTTGACCATCTGGGGGGTGAGTGGGGGCCCGTTAATTCGGAAAAATAGAAAAATTGAAGTATTTTTAACTTACGAACGGTTGATCAGATCTTAATGAAATTTGATGTTAGGAAGGATATCGTGTCTCAGAGCTGTTATTTTAAATCCCGACCGGATCCTTAAATCCCGAACATTTAGAGTGGAGGGATCGGGATGAAACTTGGTGGGAAAAATAAGCACAAGTCCTAGATACATCATTGACACAACCGGAACGGATCCGCTCTCTTTGGGGTAGTTGGGGGGGGGTAATTCTGAAAAACTAAAAAAATGAGGTATTTTTAACTTACGAACGGGTGATCGGATCTGAATGAAATTTGATATTTAGAAGGATATCGGGTCTCAGAGCTCTTATTTTAAATCCCGGCCAGATCTGGTGACACTGGGGGGGGGAGAGTCGGGAAGGGGAAACTTAAAACTTGGAAAACGCTTAGAGTGGAGGGATCGGGATGAAACTTGGTGGGAAAAATAAGCACAAGTCCTAGATACATGATTGACATAACCGGAATGGATCCGCTCTCTTTGGGTTAGTTGGGGGGGATTAATTCTGAAAAATTCAAAAAAATGAGGTATTTTTAACTTACGAACGGGTGATCGGATCTCAATGAAATTTGATATTAAGAAGAATATCGTGTCTCAGAGCTCTTATTTTAAATCCCGACCGGATCTGGTGACATTGGGGGAGGGGGGTTGGGAGGGGAAAACCTAAAACTTGGAAAACACTTAGAGTGGTGGGATCGGGATGAAACTTGGTGGGGAAAATAAGCACAAGTCCTAGATACTTGATTGACATAACCGGAACGGATCCGCTCTCTTTGGGGTAGTTGGGGGGGGGGGGGGTAATTCTGAAAAATTAGAAAAAATGAGGTATTTTTAACCTACGAACGGCTGAGCGGATCTCAATGCAATTTGATATTTAGAAGGATATCGTGTCTCAAAGCTCTTATTTTAAGTCGCGATTTTAAGTGATATTGGGGGAAGTTTGGGGTGGGGGAACCTAAAATGATGGAAAACGCTTAGATTGGAGGGATCGGGATGAAACTTGGTGGGAAAAATAAGCAGAAATCTTAGATACGTGATTTACATAATTAGAACGGATCCGCTCTATTGGGGGGGGGGGTTGATTCTGAAAAATTAGAAAAAATGACGTATTTTCAACTTACCAAGGAGTTATCGGATCTTAATGAAATTTCATATTTAGAAGGACCTCGTAACTCAGATCTCTTATTTTAAATCTCAACGGGATCCAGCGTAATTGGGGGGGGGGGGCAGTGGGGGGTACCGGAAATCTTTGAAAAAACTTAAAGCGGTGAGATCAGGATGAGACTGGATGGGAAGAATAAAACCCTGTCTAAGATACGTGACTGACATAACCGGACCGGATATGCTCTCTTTGGTGGAGTTGGGGGGAGGGGTAATTTTGAAAATTGAGGTATTTGTAACTTATGAAAGGGTGACCAGATCTTAATGAAATTTGATATTTAGAAGGATATTGTGCTTTAAAGCTCTAATTCCGACCAGATCCTGTGACATTGGGGGGATTGGAGGGGAAACCGGAATTCTTGGAAAACGTGAAAATTGGTGTATTTTTATCTTAAAAATAGGTGATCGGATCTTAATGAAATTTGATATTTAGAAGGCATTCATGTCTCAGAGCTATTATTTCAAATTTGACATTGGGGGGAGTTGGAGGGAGAAATCTTGGAAAACACTTTGAGTGGAGGAATCGGGATGAAGCTTGGTGGATAGAATAAGCAAATGTCCTTGATACGTGATTGACGGAACCGTACTGGATTCGCTCTCTTTGGGGGAGTTGGGGGCAGGGGTTCAGTGATTTGGCGAGTCAGGTGCTTCTGGACGTGCTAGGACGATGAAAATCGGTAATTGATTTGAATTGATATTCACAAATTGACTTGATAAAGCCGTTTTCCCAGATTCGGCCATCTGGGGGGCTAAAGGGAGAGGAAAAATTAGAAAAAATTAGGTATTTATAACATACGAGTGGGTGATCGGATCTTAATGAATTTTGATATTTAGAAGGACATCGTGACTCACAGCTCTTATTTTAATTCCTGACCGGCATTAAGCCTCTTATTTTCCTTTTAAATCAATCTATTGATTTATAGAATTTTGTTAGAGCTCATACCATATGATCTCTTGGCTCTTAGCTCTTCATGCCTCGTCACAAGTGCCATATGAGCTCTTAGCTCTTGTTTTCTTGGATTTGGGCTCTTTTCTAAATTTTGGCATTTTTCCTAAGTAAACCTGGATATTGTTAATTTTTAGTATAACATTCACATCTTACTCTTGATTCACACCGAAACAATTATGACAATTGACAATAATCGTCGATCACATCAATGTTTTATTCACACTGGATTTTCAAGTTACCCAATATTTACTGCCAACATATTTAAAATTGAAAGAGCTTGGTTGAATATCAGGGTCGTGTTTTACTCCCATGCTTTCAGGAACAAAACTGTATTTTTGCGTTCTTTTTTCGTAAATAGGACCCCTGATCAGCTTCTCAGTCAAATCATTTTCAGCATCATTGTCTGCCTTCCATTGCTGTTGCTAGTGTGCTTACAAAGTGCTGGAAAATTGCTCAGTTGCCCGGTATAAGTTCAATTTTTCAATTTGATAAATTGCTTGATAAAGCAACTAAAATCGACAAAAATTGGCAATTGTATTTCTGTGAAAAGGGAATTTCTCTTCTGTGTAAACCCAGGGTTAGACATCAAAACTACGTTTTAAATCCATCTCGATGCTTGTAAGCCTACTTACTTCACAATAAGAAAGATTCACATGGTAGTATAGCTGCAGGTACCTGTTGGATAAAGTTACACGATTGTTTTAGACCTGATTTTTTACAGATTAAAATTTGTTAATATTAAATTAGAACCTGAAACTCAAAATCAAGAGTTTTACTTCTTTCTGCCTGCTGACTTTTTTTAACGGTCGTCTGTTTTGACAATCTTAATTCCAGTCGTCTGTTTTGACAATCTTAATTCCAGTCGTCTGTTTTGACAATCTTAATTCCAGTCGTCTGTTTTGACAATCTTAATTCCAGTCGTCTGTTTTGACAATCTTAATTCCAGTCGTCTGTTTTGACAATCTTAATTCCAGTCGTCTGTCTTGACAATCTTAATTCCAGTCGTCTGTTTTGACAATCTTAATTCCAGTCGTCTGTTTTGACAATCTTAATTCCAGTCGTCTGTTTTGACAATCTTAATTCCAGTCGTCTGTTTTGACAATCTTAATTCCAGTCGTCTGTTTTGACAATCTTAATTCCAGTCGTCTGTTTTGACAATCTTAATTCCAGTCGTCTGTTTTGACAATCTTAATTCCAGTCGTCTGTTTTGACAATCTTAATTTTTTGGATAGTGTTGCCATTTTAGAGAAAGGAAAGAAAGGGAGCATGCGAGAAAAATTCCTAGTTAGCAAGAAAATAAAAACCAGAAAACTGCCAAGTAGAATTAAACGAAAGACAAGGGCAAAAAATCAAGTTTAACGTCAGTTTTATTTGAAAAAATGGAAAAGGGTTGGAAAAGCACTAAAAGTGTCTCTTTGGAAACCCTCTCTATGAGGGTACAACACTCACCAAGTCACTTTGTTTATGCCAGTTTAAAAAGGAAGGAAATGAATCAAAAGAAACTGATGTATCGTACAAGAACTGTTACAGATGGACGTAGACTTGACCTCTCCATATAAAGCAATTATAATTGCAAAAGAAAGGTGTTATCTAGCTAACGAATCTATCACTTAACATAAAATACAACTGGAATACGTCGGTATTGTTTAATGGATCATTTTTGTTGAAAATTTTACCTTGAGTGCATTTATGTATCATAAGCGAAAATTTTCACAAAAACCTTTCTTTTAGCTACCAAATATGGATGTTACGGTTAAAGCAGCCAAAAATTAAAGGGAACGGATATATAAGAAAAAGCAAAAAAAACTGCCAAATAACATGGTCTTTTACAAGGCTTTTAAGACGATACGTGCACCCACACTCCATTCCCCTTAGAGCTTGGTCTCAAGAACCACCTCGTAGAAATTAAAGTAATGCCCTAGAAATGCACTTTGTATGATTTTTTTTTACCCTCCCTTCCTCCCTAGGAAAAAACCATTTGATCCGCTTTTAAGGGTTATAAATATGTGTACCTGTTTTGAGATGGGAACGAAGCACGATGAATGTGGTTGTAGTCCAGTGAAGCTTCTTTAAAATTTGCCAATTAAGGATATATTTAACAGGAATCATAGGGGCAGAGTTTCTTCATCTGAAGTATCTGCTGCGCATCTAAAAGGATTTGGTTCTAGTTTACGGCTCGAAAAACCCATTCTATAGTTTTAAATGATTATTTAATATTTATTAGTATTCTTAATATTATAAATTTTAATATTATAAATATTATAATTATAAACATAAATATTATAATAATATAAATATTATCATATAAATATAAATATATATTATATATATAAATAAAAGTATAGATATATATATATATATATATATATATATATATATATATATATATATATATATATACATATTTATATATATATATATACATACATATATATATATATATATATATATATATATATATATATATATATATATATATATATATATATATATATATATATATATATATATATATATACATATATATATATATATATATATACATATATATTATGTATGAATCAAATTGGATATCGTCAATATTGGATATCATATAATATTGGATATAACCAATATATAATATATAATATATACAATATATGGATATACCAATATTGGATATAATATAATTGGATATCAAATTGGATATCATATATACATATATATATATATATATGTATATATATATATATATATATATATATTTATATATATATATATATATATATATATATATATGTATGTATATATATGTATATATATATATATATATATATATACATATATATATGTATATATATATATATATATATATATATATACATACATATATATATATATATATATATATATATATATATATATATATATATATATATATATATATATATATATATATATATATATATATATATATATAAAAAAGTTGTCTGTGTGTGTTTGTCGAGTGACGTCATGTTTGTCAACTGATGAAATTAAATACCGGGACACCGGGAAACAAATGACGACCGGGACACAGGGAATATAAATGACGACCGGGAACCTCAAAGAGAAATTACAGACTGGGACACCCGGACACAAATCACGACCGGGACACAGGAAATATAAATGACGACCGGGACACAGGGACACAATTACAACGGGGACGCCGGGGGCACAGGCGGGATATATAAATGACGACCGGGACACAGGGATTGTTCGAATAGAAACTACAGACCGGGACACCGGGACACAAATGACGACCAGGACACCGGGACACAGAGAATATAAATGACGACCGGGACACTCAAAGAGAAATTACAAACTGGGACACCGGGACACAAATGACGACCGGGACACAGGGAATATAAATGACGACCAGGACACAGGGACACATCATTAGAATAATGAGGTATAGATCTTAATACGGATTATTTTTCCCATGGACAATTATATGTTGCATGTTCAAGAGTCAGTAAACCTGACAATCTATTTATATGCAACATATATATATATATATATATATATATATATATATATATATATATATATATATATATATATATATATATATATATATATATATATATATATATATATATATATATATATATATATATATATATATATATAATATATATATATATATATATATATATATATATATATATATATATATATATATATATATATATATATATATATATATATATATATATATATATATATATATAGAAGCGCCACCCCAACACCTAGTGGGTGGGGCGCTTCGCGCCCCCCAAGCCCCCCGCGCGCGTAAGTCGATACGCGCCATATTAGTTACGCGCCATTGTAGTTGTGTCCCTGTGTCCCACCTGTGAAAAGATATATATATATATATATATATATATATATATATATATATATATATATATATACTAGCTGTTGGGGTGGCGCTTCGCGCCACCCCAACACCTAGTTGGTGGGGGCGCTTCGCGCCCCCCCCAAGCCCCCCCGCGCGCGTAAGTCGTTACGCGCCATAATAGTTACGCGCCATTGTAGTTGTGTCCCTATGTCCCACCTGTGAATATAGATATATATATATATATATATATGGTTTTAACTACGTAAAACTTGCGAATATACAACATTCTTTGCTGTCCCATTGTCTTTGCATATAAATAGATTGTCAGGTTTACCGACTCTTGAACATGCAACATATAATGGTCCATGGGAAAACAATCTGTATTCAGATCTATACCTCATGATTCTAATGATTGCCCTTGAGCTTTGTTGATGGTGATTGCTAATCGACCATTCCCTGTCCCGGTGTCCCGGTCGTCATTTACATCCCCCTGTTTCCCCCGGTGTCCCCGTTGTAGTTGTGTCCCTGTGTCCCGGTCGTCATTTATATTCCCTGTGTCCCGGGTCCCGGTCATCATTTGTATCCCGGTGTCCCGGTCTGTATATACATTCGTTTTTTAGTTTTGTTTTTCTCCTTTATTTTTTTCCTTTTTTTTTCTTTTTTAGTTTATTTAGATTTTTAGATTTTTTAGTTTTTTTATTAGTTTTTAGTTTTTTTTTCTTTTTAGTTTTTTTGTAGTTTTTACCTTCTTTTTAGTTTTGTTAATTTTTTTTTTTACTTGTGTCCTGGTCGTCATTTATACTCCCTGTGTCCCGGTGCTTTGTTGATTGCTAATCGAACATTCCTTTTGTCCTGGTCGCTTTCTCTTTGAGTGTCGTCATTTATTTTTTTCTTTTTTAGTTCTTTTAGTTTTTACCTTTTTTAGTTTTTTTTTAGTTTTTAGTTTTTTTAGTTTTTTACCTTTTTTTAGTTTTTTTAGTTTTTTTAGTTTTTTAGCTTTTTTATTTTTTTTATTAGTTTTTAGTTTTTTTGTAGTTTTTGCCTTTTTTTTAGTTTTTTTAGTTTTTTAGCTTTTTTATTAGTTTTTAGTTTTTTTTGTAGTTTTTGCCTTTTTTTAGTTTTTTTAGTTTTTTAGCTTTTTTATTTTTTTTATTAGTTTTTAGTTTTTTTTGTAGTTTTTGCCTTTTTTTAGTTTTTTCAGTTTTGACGTCACCTGATCCAGTTTTTTCAGGTGACGTCACCTGATCCACGATCCACAGATCCACAGACAACTTATTTTTATATATATAGATAGTTTTTTTTTTTTTACTTATGTCCTGGTCGTCATTTATACTCCCTGTGTCCCGGTGCTTTGTTGATTGCTAATCGAACATTCCTTTTGTCCTGGTCGCTTTCTCTTTGAGTGTCGTCATTTATTAGTTTTTTCCTTTTTTTTTTAGTTTTTTATTGGTTTTTACCTTTATTTTAGCTTATTTTTCAGTTTTTTCCTTTTTTTTAGTTTTTTTTTATTTTTTATATTTTTTAGTTTTTTACCTTTTTTTAGTTTTTTTAGTTTTTTTAGTTTTTTAGCTTTTTTACTTTTTTTATTAGTTTTTAGTTTTTTTTTGTAGTTTTTGCCTTTTTTTAGTTTTTTCAGTTTTTTTTTAGTTTTTTATTGGTTTTTACCTTTATAGTTTTTTTAGTTTTTTAGCTTTTTTATTTTTTTTATTAGTTTTTAGTTTTTTTTGTAGTTTTTGCCTTTTTTTAGTTTTTTCAGTTTTGACGTCACCTAATCCAGTTTTTTCAGGTGACGTCACCTGACACATCCATCCATCCATCCACAGACAGACAACTTATTTTTATATATATATATATATATATAGATATATATATATATATATATATATATATATATATATATATATATATATATATATATATATATATGTTTTAACTACGTAAAACATGCGAATATACAACATTCTTCGCTGTCCCATTGTCTGTGCATATAAATAGATTGTCAGGTTTACTGACTCTCGAACATGCAACATATAATTGTCCATAGGGAAAAACAATCCGTATTCAAATCTATGCCTCATTATTCTAATGATGTGTCCCTGTGTCCCGGTCGTCATTTATATTGCGTGTGTCCCGGTCGTCATTTGTGTCCCGGTGTCCCAGTTTGTAATTTCTCTTTGAGTGTCCCGGTCGTCATTTATATTCCCTGTGTCCCGGTGTCCCGGCCATCATTTGTGTCCCGGTCTGTAATTTCTATTCGAACAATCCCTGTGTCTCGGTCGTCATTGATGTATCCCGCCTGTGCCCCCGGCGTCCCCGTTGTAGTTGTGTCCCTGTGTCACAATATTATACATATATATACATATACATACCTATACATATATATATATACCTATACATATATATATGTATATATATATATATATATATATATATATATATATATATATATATATATATATATATATATATATATATATATATATATATATAAATAAGTTGTCTGTGTGTGTTTGTCGAGTGACGTCATGTTTGTCAACTGATGAAATTACATACCGGGACACTGGGAAACAAATGACGACCGGGACACAGGGAATATAAATGACGACCGGGAACCTCAAAGAGAAATTACAGACTGGGACACCCGGACACAAATCACGACCGGGACACAGGAAATATAAATGACGACCGGGACACAGGGACACAATTACAACGGGGACGCCGGGGGCACAGGTCGGATATATAAATGACGACCGGGACACAGGGATTGTTCGAATAGAAACTACAGACCGGGACACCGGGACACAAATGACGACCAGGACACCGGGACACAGGGAATATAAATGACGACCGGGACACTCAAAGAGAAATTACAAACTGGGACACCGGGACACAAATGACGACCGGGACACAGGGAATATAAATGACGACCGGGACACAGGGACACATCATTAGAATAATGAGGTATAGATCTTAATACGGATTGTTTTTCCAATGGACAATTATATGTTGCATGTTCAAGAGTCAGTAAACCTGACAATCTATTTATATGCAACATATATATATATATATATATATATATATATATATATATAATATATATATATATATATATATATATATATATATATATATATATATATATATATATATATATATATATATATATATATATATATATATATATATATATATATATATATAGAAGTGCCACCCCAACACCTAGTGGGTGGGGCGCTTCGCGCCCCCAAGCCCCCCGCGCGCGTAAGTCGATACGCGCCATATTAGTTACGCGCCATTGTAGTTGTGTCCCTGTGTCCCTCCTGTGAAAAGATATATATATATATATATATATATATATATATATATATATATATATATATATATATATATATATATATATATATATGTTTTAACTACGTAAAACATGCGAATATACAACATTCTTCGCTGTCCCATTGTCTGTGCATATAAATAGATTGTCAGGTTTACTGACTCTCGAACATGCAACATATAATTGTCCATAGGGAAAAACAATCCGTATTCAAATCTATGCCTCATTATTCTATTGATGTGTCCCTGTGTCCCGGTTGTCATTTATATTGCGTGTGTCCCGGTCGTCATTTGTGTCCCGGTGTCCCAGTTTGTAATTTCTCTTTGAGTGTCCCGGTCGTCATTTATATTCCCTGTGTCCCGGTGTCCCGGTCATCATTTGTGTCCCGGTGTCCCGGTCTGTAATTTCTATTCGAACAATCCCTGTGTCCCGGTCGTCATTTATGTATCCCGCCTGTGCCCCCGGCGTCCCCGTTGAGTTGTGTCCCTGTGTCCCGGTCGTCATTTATATTCCCTGTGTCCCGGTCGTGATTTGTGTCCGGGTGTCCCAGTCTGTAATTACTCTTTGAGGTTCCCGGTCGTCATTTATATTCCCTGTGTGTCGGTCGTCATTTGTGCCCCGGTATGTAATTTCATCAGTTGACAAACATGACGTCAGTCGACAAGCAACTTCATGACGCATACAGCTCAATCCTTATAATGACGTCAGTCGACAAACATGACGTCAGTCGACACAGAAACATGACGTCACTCGACACACACACAGACAACTTATTTATATATATATACTAGCTGTTTGGGTGGCGCTTCGCGCTACCCCAACACCTAGTTGGTGGGGCGCTTCGCGCCCCCCAAGCCCCCCCGCCCGCGTAAGTCGTTACGCGCCATATTAGTTACGCGCCATTGTAGTTGTGTCCCTGTGTCCCACCTGTGAATATAGATAGATTTATATATGTGTTTCAAACTACGTAAAAATTGCGAATATACAACATTTTTTGCTTTCCCACTACTGGGAGCTTTCCGTTTCCAATTGCCAGCAATTGATCTGAAAATGTTTGACAAAGAGTCATCGTTTTGCAATCGGACACGCATATTTGTAGTTAATTTTAATATTTTTACGTGTGCCCATAAATTAGAATTTTTCAGGCAATCATTCATTTCGTCTGCAGGAGTTAAACTACGTAAGAATTGCGAATATACAACATTCTTGGCTTTCCCATTGTCTGTGCATATACAGAGCCGTATGTACTAATAATGACGTCATATGCAAACGCTCTTTTTACAAACAAACAAACATGCATACACACAACTCGTTTTTATATAGATAGATAGATAGATAGATACAATACAAATTAACTGCGTAAAGTTTGCGAATATACAACATTCTTCGCTGTCCAATTGTCGCTGCGTATAAATGGATTGTCAGGTTTACCGACCCTCGAACATGCAACGTACAATTGTCCATGGGAAAAACAATCAGTATTAAGATCTATACCACATTTTTCTAATGATTGACCTTGAGCTTTGTTAATGGTGATTGCAAATGCTAATCGAATTGGGAATTGCAATCTTTTAAATTGAAAAGGCAGATCCGTTGGAATCATGGGAATGCGAGGAATAAGAACAGCCTCACCCTCAAAAGGCCCTGTCAAGATTGTGGCCTCTATTAGGTTTTCCATTGTTTTTTTTTACGGCAAGTCGCGTGCCATTGCAAAGCTTTGGTGGGTTGATATTTCTTAAAAGTATTATTGGCACGCCTATTTTTAGTTGTAGCACGTGTGGTGGAAACCCTGTAAGATCTATGGAATTTAAAAATTCAGATGGATAATTAACCGCTTCATTTGGTTCCAAAACTGTGTCGACTGACTTGTAAAGGACTGCCTGGTCTCGAATCTTGGTCAAAACAGTATTGTTGATTTCGTCGACGTCTATATTTTTGGGTGCGTGAATCGCTCTTTCACTTAGCCATTTATTATTTTTATAATTTTTTAGAATATTCGGAAATACTTTTTCAATCAATTCATTTTTGGACGTCACTAAATTACAGAAATCAGCAGGTAGTTGTATACGTCCTGAAATTGAGTCTACTGGGAGCTTTCCGCTTCCAATTGCCAGTAATTGATCTGAAAATGTTTGACCAGAGTCATCGTTTTGCAATCGGACACGCATATTTGTAGTTAATTTTAATATTTTTACGTGTGCCCATAAATTAGAATTTTTCAGGCAAGCATTCATTTCGTCTGCAGGAGTTGATCTAGGTATTATAGGTAATGTTTGCCTGAAATCTCCCGCAAGCAATATTAATGTGCTGCCAAAGGGTTTCGACTTCCCTCTCAAATCTTTCAAGCATTGATCCAGAGCCTCGAGCGATTTTTTGTGTGCCATTGTGCACTCATCCCAAATAATAAGTTTGCATTGCTGCAATACTTTACCCATCCCAGATGATTTGGAAATATTGCGCGTGGGAGTTTCTGATGTTGGATACTAAAAGTCGAGGATATTGCTTTGTGCACCTTCCTTTGGCCATGCATGGTGAATTTTCGTTCAGTGCACCGCAAGGTCCATGTTTCATATTTTTTACAATAATATCATGTAACCCCTTATCGACATTTTTATCAGGTATTTCAGCGGAAATCACATCATCAATTTCGTTCGAAGTAATTTTTTTATGTAGCCAGATTAGTATATGTGCGTGTGGCAAACCTCGTTTTTGCCATTCCACTGAGTACATCCAGCATCGCACTGACCCAAACACTTCAAGTTTTACTATGTAGTTTATCAGTGATTTCAACTTTTGCCGGAAGACACGGGCCGTAATGTCATGCCTATGAACCGCCGATTGTCCTTGAAGTAAAAGCTGCAGTATCTCGTCCAAAGATTGATTACATGTAAATGTAATAAATAAATCTAGACGACCATAGAGACGAACATACGCAATAGCATCTTGAGCATATTCATGCATATGACGGGGACTGCCTGCATATGACGAAGGTAAAATTGTTAATCTTCCAACGTTTGTGGTATTACCGTCATTTATAACTGCATCTCGCAAATCAATGTATTGTTCAGAGTGGAGCTTGGTCTGATTCAGGCGGATATATAGCAAACGTTCTGATTCAATTTTAGCATACATATCAACGACAAATTGGTGAAAAAATTCACGGCATTTTAAAATATAATTTTCTTCATCCTGCCGAATCATTAGTCTATAGGAATAATAATGCATTGCACTACATTTCTTATTCATTTCTTTGTTAGTGGCTGGATTCATCAATTTAATATTAAGGTGATAGCCGTCGGCTCCATCCCAAAAAATGATAGGATATTGTAGGGCATCGTAGCATCGATGAGTTTCAGCAATT